>NW_019104392.1:0-10523 GCF_001856785.1 Myzus persicae
ACTTTAAACCGTAGCAAAGCGATTTTTGAGTTTCATTATTCATTTTGATATGTACCAAGTATATTTTATGTTATATAACCAAAATATCGATTATATAGTTGGCATTTTTAAAATTCAACGAAGTGCAAATGATCAGCTAGAAAAGATATAACAATGATATAATATATCTTTTTTTCAACACGATACTAGAGCAGTTAATTTGACTACGGACGATCAACGGCTGCAACCTCTATTATATTTATTAAAGATTTTATTGCAGAAATGCTTAAGCTATCTACCCAGGGAATAGTGATAAAAAATATTACTAAAAAAGTAATTATAAAAGCAATTTGCTGTGATGATGCGGCCAGATCATTTTTGATGAGAATTAAGGGACATGCTGGTTATTTTTGATGTTCAAGGTGTGTTATTGAAGGAGGGTATTTAGAGAATCGTTTCTATTTTCCATTTATTGATAACTGTGAAAAAAGAACTCATTATGATTGCCTTACAATGAAATACGAAGAACATCATACATCTTCAATAATTTCATCTCTTGCCATGCTCCCTGACCTTGATATAGTTTCTATATCCTCTCTGGATTATATGCACTTGGTTTGATTGGTAGTTGTGCTGGAATTAATTATTCTATGGCAACATAAGGGACCGAAGATTGTTAGGTTGCCTAGTTGGAAAATTAGAAAAATTACAAATCCTCTTTTGACACAAAAAACTTTTGTGACTAATGATTTTTCACGAAAACCAAGGGCAATAGAAGATGTAGCTCGTTGGAAGGCTTCTGAATTCCGTCAGTTCTTGTTGTACACAGGACCTGTAGTTTTAAAAAACATCTTATCTAGTGACTGTTATGAAAATTTTATGGCTTTTAGTGTTGCAATGAGAATATTTTTAAGCCCTAACTATGAACAATATGTTGAGTTTGCTCGTAAACTTCTCGTTTATTTTGTCAAATCGTTTGAACAGATCTATGGAAGTGAGTTTATATCATACAATTTTCATAGCCTAATTCATTTACCTGATGATTATAATAGATTTGGGCCACTCGATTGTTGTAGCGCTTTCCCATTTGAAAACTTTATGAAGGAATTAAAAAATATGCTCCGTAAAAATGAAAAACCTTTACAACAAGTTGTTTGACGTTATGAAGAAAAATGTAAAAGTGGAAATATAGAACATAATAATGATATCGAAAAAAATTAATTTACTACCAAAGAGCCAAATTGTTATTTTTCAACTCAAAGTGGTGAAATTGTAGAAATAACAGAAATTGTATCACCAACGACTTTGAATGATAAAATCTTTATTGGAAAAATGTTTTTAAACCAAGAAGAAATGTTTGTTAGCCCTTTAAAATCATCAAAGCTAAACATTTATAATATAAATGATCTTTCTCAACATGTATATAAATGGGATTTATGTGATATTAAAATGAAATATGATGATTTTTCATTTTAAAGGTGTAGTTACGGCTATACCGATTATTCATTCTTAATTAATATATGCGAGTATGATGTAAAAAGTCTCTATGTTTTAACTAAAATTTAAACCTAGGTATATTAGTTAGATCTATATATACCTATATTCAATATAAAGATACAATAATGAATGATTAGTAAAACCAAAGTAGCTTAAATTTAACAAGCATTTATACCTATAACAATAAATTAAAATTAATATTTTAATAGTTTAATACAAAATATAATCTTTTTAGAATTATGTGGACTATTGTCTGTTTTGCTGTGGACAATAGTGTGGATGTTGTACCTGATACATGGTATCACAAAGGTACATGTGCATGGCCCAAAAAAAAATGCAGTGGAAGACATAAGCGCCAAAATAAGATAAGAAAAAAAAAAGTCGTATCGTACAAAAGCGCCAAAATCGTATCGTTCATAAGCGCCAAAATGGGATAAGAAAAATAAGTCGTATCGTACAAAAGCGCCAAAATCGTATCGTACAAAAGCGCCAAAATCCTAGGTACCTGTGAGCCACGGTTAATAGAAATTAAATAACAGATATTAAATTTAAAACTATATCGCTCAAAAACTCCAAACGCTTAATCTTAATCGACAAATGTATTATCTGATTACGATAGATTGTTAAATAGACAGTGTGTGAGCAGTTTGTGTTATAACATATTGTTAGTACCTATTTCGTAAGCATTCGTGTAAGCGTCATTCGTTAAAATGGATTTTATAAAAACTGTTACAAACAAAGGTGTTGTGTGTATTTTATTTAAAGAGCAAAAATATAGATTTTTAAGAGAAATGGCCAGTGGTAATGTGTCATTGAGGTGTACCAAAAAAAAATGTTCTGCTAGAATAGAGATGGATAAACCTATGACTGCGATTGTTCGTGTTAATGGTGAGCATTTACACGATATAGTGAACGATCATGATGCTCAGTGTCATATTTTGCGCAATAACTGTAAGAGAAAAGCAACTGAAAATATTACCGACCGAACATCGAAAATAATGCGTCACGAGTTGTGTGCTGCTGAAAATACGGAAATGGTTTCAGATGATATTGGAAATATTCGAGTTTCAATGTACAGACAAAGACGTAAATTATTGCCGACAACGCCTCAATCATTGGAAGAAGCTATTAATCAAGTTAGTAACCGGAATATTTTAACTAATAGGAACGAAACGTTTTGTCACGTAGATACAGAAAGCAAAATCATTTATCTGACCACTAAATCTAATATTCAATACATGTGCCACAATAGTTCACTTTTAGTTGCCGATGGTACATTTTACGTGTGTCCGAAATTTTTTTACCAGCTTTATACAATACATACTTATAGCTGTGGAAGATATTTACATTTAATTTACTGTCTACTACCAAGTAAAACATCAAATTGCTACGAATCAATGTGGAAATACATACAAAAATTGTGTGAAAACTATAATTTAGAATTTTCTCCAAAAACACTCTTAGTTGATTTTGAAAAAGCAGCACATGATGGATTTTTAGCAGTTTTTCCAAACTCAAAAATAAAATGTTGTAAATTTCATTTAGGGCAATCGTGGTTTCGGAAAATTCAAAGCTTGGGTCTTCGAAATGAATACACGAAGAACTCTGAAATAGGGATTTGGTTAAAGTCTTTTTTTTTGGTTTGGCTTTTCTTCCGTGCACTGAAGTATCTGATGCTTTTGCAGATTTAATGTCCATCGCACCTGAAGATCAAACGATTTCCAAATTTAGTGATTACATTTTAGAAACATACATTTATTCTAGTATATTTCCATCTGAAATTTGGGCTGAAATTCCGGATAATGAGGTTATACGAACTACAAATGCAGCTGAATCATATCATCGACATTTAAAAGACCAATTTTATGTTGCTCATTGTTCCGTTCATATAGTAATTGATGTATTATTAAAATTACAAAGCGAAACATATTTTTTTATGAACTCTCCTCCTAACAATAAATTAAGGATATCTCACGATGAAATAATTGTACAATGGAAGAAATACCAGGATGGTGAAATAAATCGTATGGAATATGTGAAAAAAGTGGGATTAAAAAATCAACCAATTTATTAAATGTATTAAATATTGATGTGCATGTATATTATAATTTATTATCGACATTTTATTTTTATAAAAAATCAACCAATTTATTATCGACATTTTATTTTTATAAAAAATCAACCAATTTATTAAATGTATTAAATATTGATGTGCATGTACCTACCTATATTATAATTTACTATCAACATAATAATATTAATATAATATAATTTTTATAAGATATAGAAATTTTTAAATAACTACCTACTTAATACTTATATAAAATATTAATTTTGGCGCATATGATATGTAATTTTTGCACCTTTAGCGCTTATGTCATATGTTGGGTATAGCAGGTATACAATATTAGATTGGCGCTTATATCCTACTGATTTTGGCGCAAATGATAGGTCATTTTTGTACCTTTGGCGCTTATGTAATACAGCCAAAAAATGCAACATAAAAAGGTTTATTGAAGGACGTATCCAACCAAACATAGACGATTTTGACTATTATAATGCTCGTCCTCTACAATAAAATATACGTATGTTTTGATTTTTAATAAACACAGCAATAATAAATATAATATATGTACCTAATATAGTAAATAATATACCATTTCTATGTTTATTATATTATTGGCTAACATACCTAGGTACCTAATAGAGATAGTTTTTATTTCAATATGTATATAAAATTATATTACTATAATAATATCTCTCTATAGAAAGTTTCCATCAAGCTCGTTTAAAATCACTGAAGGCGCAAGATACTTCCGAGCTTTCCTCAAATGAAGACGACAAAGAGACCAGGAAAAAAAGAAAAAAATTATATTATTCATCTGATGCAGTACTAGAATTTGGTAATAATCACACATCTGATGTTTTATCTCCTCCGACATTAGACGAATTTGAAGGTAAGAGAAAATATACTATTATAAAAATGTATACAATTATATGTTACCTACAATCTTCATAGATTTAGTCATATAAATATTTCAGTTCTTAATACACAAATTTAGTAGGTATGTAGGTACCTACTAATTTGGTGCATATTATGTTTATATTTGTTTATAAACGCCAATCAGCAGTTTTATGATTACATTTGAAACTTAATATATTAGTAGGCAGTGAATGTTTATAACACACGCAGTAAAACAGAACATATAGAAAATAAAACTCAATATAAACATAATAGTTATACAGTGATATAGTACATCAAACTTATTACTTACATTTATTAAATATTAAAATCAAAATTAACATTTTTTAGTTAACAGAGTATTCTATATGGACACAATCACCCTGATTATGTCCATAGGGTATGCTGTGGGTTGGTACTTGAAAGAATATTAGTTGTCGATTAGTTAGTTAAAAGTTATAATCATACTCAAGCTAGTCCTACCTATTTATTAATATTTGTGATATTATTATAATTTTACCAATATAATATGTTCCAGGAACAATAGATAATTTGATATCCAATAATAAGTCATTTGAAGGACACAATGATGTATTATTTGGTTCAAATTTGCAAACCTCATCAAATTCGCGGGATATACAAACAATTTGTGAGAATGTTAGACCTGATTCAGATATTTCAAAAAAAATAAATGCTACATCAAGAAGAAATCTATTTGATATATCCGTTGATTCTGATGAATCTTTTGAAGTTTCTGTAAACAATAATTTATTGGATTCAGAAAATAACGTACAGCTACGTACTCCGACTTTGATATCACATCATAATGTAATAACTCCAACTAGTTCTGGTGATTGTAGAAATGATGGTAGGATACAAATTGTGTACCATGATGATTTTTGAATGATTAACTAAAACTAAAATTTTTGTGTATTTTACAGGAAATATAGCTTTTCAAAAATCAATAAATAGAAATATTATTGTTATAAAACATGATTTGAAAAACATGCAAGAAAGTATTGATAATTGATTTGCTGTGCAACAAAAAATATTGGATAAAATAAATAATATCCAATCAGAAACATTACATTTTGATAGTTGTTTTGATTATACTGATGATATGTTGCGTATTAATAATGACGCTGATTTAGATATTATGGAAGATAAACTTACTAAGGAGCCAACATTCAAAAGAAAAGTGGTGATTATAAGAGGAAATTAAATATCATATATGAGGGACTTATTAAAAATTCAATATGTAACAGGTTTTAGAATTGTCTCACCTCACCGGTTCTAATATCTGAAACTGTACGGAAAATCATGCAAAAACTATTTACTGACAACTTTTTGGCAAATTATTCTTATATTGGGTTCAAAGGAAAAAAGCAGTTTTCAACTCTTCAAACATGTAGAATTATTTTTGGTAAGTAAAAGTATAGCATTAAAAAAAAAGTAATGAGAACAATTATTTTATTTAAAAATAAAAAAATGTACATAATATAAAACAGAAACAACTTACCTTCAACATTGATAATAGGTCAATAATTAACTTATTTAATATTATATTTAGAGCACAATAACAAAAATTAATTATAATTGTATTATATACGTATTATAAAACCTGTTTTATTTTATTATCATCAGTTATTTATAAAATTAAAATCCATGACTATGTCAAACAAAATATTATACTCTAATAATTATCACTGGATTATAATAGACATTATTGTTCATTGTTATTAACTTAATTTTTAAATTTAAATTTCTAAAAAAAAATATACTTAATTATTACATTACTAATTGCTCCATTATTCATTATTAATTATTTACCTATTTACCATATTAAGCATAATTAACATATTTACTATATTATGTAGTTATAATATATTTCATATAAAATAATAGTATTATCATTTATTAATAAGTGTTATAATTAATTTATTGTATTAGAATCCATAAGAAAAATGAGACAATATAAAGAAATTAGTGATATTGAAATAGAAAAACCATTGAAAAATTAGATGGCTCAATCATCAGCTCGTATAAAAAAGACTATGGAGAAATGTTCTGTTAGTGATAAATCTTAAAATCAAATCACTATTTATAATCAGAGTTTTTGATTTTAAAAAATTTGTATTATTATCATATAAAATATTTTATTATATTGTGTATGTATTTGCAGTTATTTTATACATACTTAACTATTATATAATTAAAAATTGTTATCATCCATATAATTACTTGAATAATATAACACACTTTCTAAATATTCCTTTTTTTATTTACTTTTATTTTGTATTTACTAAATTTATGCCATTTGTATTATATTGTTATATAATATGATAAATTGTTATATACTGTTATGTAATTTCACACAAACCAATGTAATATATTCAATATTTACAATATTTATTCATTTTCTTTTGTGTTTATTTACAATATTAAATAAAGCAGCTTAACAAAATCGTTTTGTTTTTGTTGGATAATAAGGTTTAACTATTGCCTACTCGTATATGTATAATATTTTATTTGTGTAAAAATAAGTTATTAGTAAAATTTTTTGCTTATAAGTTTTGGTAATATTCTCTGGAAATATATTGAAAATATTGGTGTTTATTGATTGCATTAATATTGTTGGTATTTGGTTTTGACAATATTTTCTTAAGAATCGAATACAAATATTTGTTTCAGTTATTCTAGAAATATTATTTTTATTTCGTTTTGACAACATTTTCATGAAAAGCTTTTAACAATATTTGAAACCAAAAGTTTTGAAAACATTTTCTTCTCTGCCAAAAAGTGATATGACAATATTTTGAAAATATTTGAATATATTATTAAAAGATTTTGTGAATATATAATCAAATATTTACATATATTTGAAAATGTTTTCAAAATATTTCAATAACATTACTTTGCTGTGTGGGTGGTATCGAATATGACATACATAGTCTGATTCAGACGCTTTTGAATGGCGCCATCTGTAAACATACAATTAAGCAAAGTAGAATCAAATTATAAAACAGATACAACAATTTTTTCTAGTATTTACTTATCCTAGAGCGCAGAATTTACAATTTTGGAACTTTTATAATGCGTCAAGATCCAATAAACAGTTAGTTTATCTTCAAATGTATTTTTGATTGTGATGAGACTATAACCTTGACGAAAAGTTAGTGAATTAGTCACCTCCTCTTCGTAATCTTCTGATCTTAAAAAGTCGCTAACATTGTCTCTGCTAAATATTTCCTATAAAGAATAAAAGGATAATTCATGCTATCATTTTAAAAAAATATTATTTTATGTTACCATTTTTCATCTCATGGAATGTACGCACACTGTATAAATTTGGAGCCGTGCACAACATAGTGAATGAAATTGAAAATTATATAATTTAAGTATTTAAAATATTTCTTTATAAGAAATTAGATGGAGTAACACGGGAATGGCGAATATTAATGACACAGCTATCTTCACTGGGAGTTGTGCTGATCAACGCCAACCAGAAATTGATATCGAGGTACACAACAGTTTAGTACCAGTGATAAAAGAACTTAAAGTTATTAACCCAAGTCATTAGTGTACTAGCACCAAAGGAGGATAAATCACAAGAAGATTAAAATTTATTCTACGAGGAACTAGAAAATAAACTGAACTCAAAACCCAGTAATAGGATACAAATCATAGGATACTTAAATGCCAAAGTTGGGAAAGAATCCATGTTTAGTTCAATTGAAGGAAATCACAGCCTACACAGTGACACAAACAACAACAGACTTAATCTGATAGATCTAGCAACTAGGAACAGTCTAGTAATAAAAAGCACAATGATCCCTCAAAAAAAATGCATAAAGGGACATGGAGGTCACCTAATGGAAGATACACTATGGAATAGACCACATTCTAGTTAGTTCAAGATTGTATCCAATATGTTAGAACGATTAGTGGAGCAGACTCAGACTCTGACTACTAGCTGGTAACAAGTAAAATTAAAATGAAATTCAAAAGACGCCCTTGAATAAGTGAGGAATTGCTGACCAGATATGATTGAACTAAGTTGGATGACCTTAGACGTAGGTAAGATATGTCATCCTTTTATTAACAGTGATGTTAATAGATGATTCATTAGATATAAGGTGGAAAAAAGTAATGGACATCATAAATATTTTATCTGATGTAGAAAAATGGAATAATGGGAAAACAAAGGAAAACAAAAAATAACATAGTTTAACGATACATGAGTGAGAGCTTTGAAATTGAAAAAAATTGTAGAAATCAGTGGCTGAATTACCCAGGAAATTCCGAAAAATAAAACAACTACAGGGGATGTGTAATATGTAATGTGTAAGTGTCCTAAATTGGGACTACCCAAAGGACCACTCGGTGATGACCGAGAACCATTTGGGTTATACATATGACCAATACCAACACTAACGCCGACTATTGCATTGGATAGACAACCACATGAGCCTTCGCCTTATACACGACGGGTAGGCAATTCGCATGACGATGACAACGACGACGAATAAGATCCATCACGGGAATTACATGGTGCAAGTTAGTTATGGTTAGGGGGTCTCTGTGGTCGATTTGGTTTGGTGCAATGACAACAGAGCTCACAAAAACAGGGACAGAACTTAAAACTAACTTAAAATTACTAAATTCTGGTGATGGCAATGGACTGACGACGACTTGGATAGACAGTAGAGTTACCCGTCGACCTGGGTGGCCTCTCACACAACGTACGTTGCTGACGAATTAATGATGTAGAGTCGTGACCATAACGGTGTTGAGCGCGATAAGCCTGGATGACTTGGCGGGCCTACCACACAACGTATGTTACTGGAGGACTTACGTGGGATTCACTAGACATTCACTGACAGTAAACAGCTGCCAAGTTCGACGGCGATAGAAATAATAGTAATAATGATTCAATACTTACGATTCCAGTGTTAGTGACAAATTTGATTTTATTTGCTTAGTCTCAAATACAATAATAACAAATTTATATATCAGTGGCAACCGTGTGCACACTAAATAATATGAATGATTCAAATTACAATTACTAATTTTGTGCTCACTTTATTAGCGGGTTACACTTCATATATCTTTGTAGCGCGAGCTAAGTAAAAAAAATATAGTGGTGGACCGACAGAGTATATTATTATCTTGAAGCAAGAGTTACCCATATAAACAGTGTACCTAAATGAAGGTGTTTTTTTTTTAATGGAACCTAACTAATTATCTGCTGAATCATTTAATACTTAATAAAGTGGGAAAAATCAGAAAAATTTTGCAGAAATCATCTATTTAATCGTAGTTAGAAATTATGTAATTAAAGAAAATGTGCAAACTTTTTAATAAGAAATCACGATGAAACCTGGAATCACGGCGGTCACATCTCACGTTGTCGTTCCTACTGGTTCCCTCACACTATTTCGTGCACGGTTTGTCATCTCACATTCGAGTATTTATTATTTTTTTAATTTCGTTATCGACTATTGCTTATTAAATTTAATTATATTTTATAACTTATAATATATAAATTAGTCTATTGTATATTAGACAATGTGTTATTACTTATTGCAGTGTTCGAAATTATGAATACGGCAACTAAAATTTACAAACAAAGAACGAAAAATAACGTACGTTTCACCAGCCCCCCCCATTTCAATTTTCAAAAATTTTTTTGGTTAAATATTTAGCGTACAATTAGCGTGAAATGGCGTGACTAATTTTGAAATTTGCGTGGCACAACATCAACTTCAAAAGTAAAAATAGGGTAGGGGGGTTGTAGAAACGTTTCTACGGCCCCCCTCAACCTAATTTTGAGTAATAAGGGGTTTTTTTCCATCCTAATAATTAGCGTGCAATTAGCGTGAATTTGCGTGACCTGTTTCGAAACCGTACGCCCAAAGCCCCGAGTACAAGGCGCTATGCCCCCTTTTACCCATTTCGCCAGCCCCTCCCCGACGACAAAAAAAAACTTTTTTGTAATTTTTTTAACGCCAATAATTAGCGTGCAATTAGCGTGAATTTGCGTGACCTGTTTCGAAACCGTGCGCCCAAAGCCCCGAGTACAAGG
>NW_019104392.1:13689-64023 GCF_001856785.1 Myzus persicae
ACGGTTTCGAAACAGGTCACGCAAATTCACGCTAATTGCACGCTAATTATTGGCGTTAAAAAAATTACAAAAAAGTTTTTTTTTGTCGTCGGGGAGGGGCTGGCGAAATGGGTAAAAGGGGGCATAGCGCCTTGTACTCGGGGCTTTGGGCGTACGGTTTCGAAACAGGTCACGCAAATTCATGCTAATTGCACGCTAATTATTAGGATGGAAAAAAACCCCTTATTACTCAAAATTAGGTTGAGGGGGGCCGTAGAAACGTTTCTACAACCCCCCTACCCTATTTTTACTTTTGAAGTTGATGTTGTGCCACGCAAATTTCAAAGTTAGTCACGCCAATTCACGCTAATTGTACGCTAAATATTTAACCAAAAAAATTTTTGAAAATTGAAATGCGGGGGGCTGGTGAAACGTACGTCGAAAAATAAAGAAAAGTACTCACTTAATAGAAAAAATAAACATAGTAATAAAATAAATCCCCCCAAAAAACTGTAAATGAATAAATGCTAAGTAAATTGAATTAAAGTATTCTTATTTAAAAAAAACACCAAGTTTAGAAAAAAAAACCAATCTTTGGTTTCGATGTAATGAATAGTCAATAAACGTCAAATAATAAATAATAATAAAGAGAGATGGCCTAGTGGTGGCAAAGATGTTTTATAATAATTCCAGAGAGGAAAAATTAGTTAAAAAATTATTGATATAAAAAATTGCTGACATCACAACAAAAACACTTCATTCAACTACGTATTAAAAACTGCTACGTAAAAAAAAAACAGATCTTTAAGCACTCTAAAGATGTGATATCATAAATGAATGCTAAGTGAATTGAATTAAAGTACACTTATTTTGTTTCAATAATTTATTAACTTGGCTACAAATTATTTTGAGTAAAAATATCTATTAAAATATTTTAAATTATAATGAAGGTCTAATGCCTTTTGTTTATTTTGTCCACGTTAATTTGTGTGCCGCATCATATAAAGTATATTATTTCTCGCCAAGTAAATTAATTATTGTAACAAAATAAGTGTACTTTAATCCAATTTACTTAACATTTATTTATGGTATCACATCTTTATTGGCTATAAAAATTCATAATAAATTACTTTTCTGTTTTAATAACAATAAAAATACAATTTTTTCACGATCGTCTTTTTTTAATATATAATATATATATTGTATACTATATTGAAATAATTTATGTATGCAATAAAATGTTTAGGATTGAGAATTCTTTATGTTTAGCAATTTTTCACAGTCATTTTCATGATTTCCATACCAGTCAAGTTTCTAAAAGAAGAAATAAGACATAAAAATAATCAAATTATATAACAACAGTACTATAAATAGTTATTGAACAAATATGTTTAAAATATATTCTTACTTGGCAGTCTTTTGAACAGTATTTCACTGTTTTACAAACCCCGCAAATTTTTGTCGCAGAGCTTTTACAATTTTTCCTGCAGCACTATAATAAGAAAACAAAAGTAATGTTTTCGGAATATTAAAATTTGTATAATTTAAAATAACTTAGATACCCTTAAATTCACATTAAAATTAGTAGTTTCTGAGTTATGAATGTTTATATGTTAAGAATAATAGTCCATAAATATGGTTTTAAAATGTACAAAATATATGTTATGTTTAATCTAAAACTGGTTTTACTTACACTTTATTTTTTACAAATAATAAAATGATAATAGATTAATATTAATAACTATACTTATCATATCATTTTAGACCCAAATCTTCCAAACTAATATCATGGACCAAATATTCTTAGTACATAAATTTACGTAAATAACTCAAATACTCCTAATTCGAATTTCGATTCATATAATTTATACTTTTTTAAAAAAAAAGCTTTATAATTTATAAAAATAAACAGTAACTTTCATTTAAAGAAAAAATTATCTCATTTTTCATATTATTTTTAGAAATATGTAGAGTGAGATAGTTGGTCGCCGAAAAAAGCATTCATTAGTCATCAATTTAAATAATTTGGTTTGTAAGTTGAAAATTTAAACATCAATTACTTGATCTTTTGTCAGTTAGGAAAATCACTATTTGCTACCAAAAATATTAAACATTTTTTTTTTAAAAATTTAAGTATGTCACTGCTAAATACTTGTAACATGGATTTTCCCAAACCACAAACAAGAAATAAGACTTAGTAATAAATTAGTGTAACATTTTAACAGGTTAAATAGATAGCTTAAATATTTTAAACTTATGTTACAGAAGAGATTTTTAAAAACCACCTATTCACAATGTAATATTATGTTGTAAAAATAAGTGTTGTTAAGAATTTGTAAAAATTATATTCTGATGAATATTACTCACTTTGATAAATCTAGTTGGTTCTGGTGATTCAACAAATATATTAGTACCATTGACTACTGCTCTTGTTTGACCTGATGTTGATGCTTCAGCTTCTGACCACAGTGCTGTTATTTGCATCAAAGAACTATTGGAAATACTTGGCATAACAGTCATACATTTTTCTGTTGGTATCACTTTAGAAGAAAAAGATTCAGAATTTTTCTTTTGTGTTGAAGAAGAGAATGATTCATCAAAGTTTTTTATTGACTGTTCTATTGCGGTGTTACCAATTGTTTGGGACTTATTACCATTTAGCGCAGATATTTTTCTAAAAATATAACAGAACTAATTATTGTCTTAACTCTAATTTTGATTACAATAAATATCTACAACGGAGATATAAGGAATACATATACTAGTAAGAAGTAGTATGAATTTTGAGTTTTAATTCGGTATGATATTTAAAGTTGTTAATTTAAAAAAAACTAGAGACTCAATTAATAATTATAATAAGTATTCAAACCTCTTCAACTTAATCGAAATTAATCTAACTATTATAGATGTAATTAAAGTTGGGTACTAAAAGTGTATACACATAATAGAACTTAGAAACTCAGATTTAGTAATATCAATTATCAAAAATTAAAAATTTTGGCAATCGTAACCATGTAATTACAACTCTATTGTCTAAATTAAATATTTTATGGTAACCAAACAGCATATATCAGTATTTAATTTAGAAAAAAACTTACCGGCAAGTTCTGTCTGGATTATTTTCTGGAAACCAGTGTTGAATTGTATTGTCTGAGTTGATAGGACTTAAAATGGTCTCTGTTATGGGTAATATCTCATTTGAATGTACTACAGTTGATGAAACTACATTATCTTTAAACTTCAAACCATTGTGACATTTAAAAGTAGCATTATCGATTAATAATGCTAGGTCTTCGTTCGAATCACTAGTAACAGCATCAATAACTGCTTGAAAATAGATCTGGCTTTCTGATGTTGCTATAAAATACAATGGCATGCGATCTATGACTCCGGGGTCAGTATCCCGACTATCTTCAATTATTCTTATTAAATCGATGCAGTCTGGATGAAATGTCTTTGACCGAAACATTGAAAAAATTTTGGGATGGTTATATTTACTTTTTTTCAAACTATTCTGTAAAAAAAGTAAAACTTTATTGAAGATGTTGCCTTTTCTGAACTTAGGCTGATCCAAAACTCGAAGTACAGTTAATATACTTAGAAAGAGCATTTTAAATACTGTATCAAAATCTGGTCCTTCAAATGATGATACGAGAGCTGAAAAATTGTCCTTTAACTTTGTTTCCAAAATTGTTGTATGGTTGGCATTTAATATTTCACCTTCAGATCTTTTCTCAAGAGATTCAGCCATTCGAGCTTTGTAATGTTTTCGAGCCATTGAAATTATGTTGAGTATATTTGCAATAGTTACAATTGAATCTTGAACAAATTTACTGAAATACTTTTTATGTAATTTTTCAATTACAACTGAATTCCTTTTTATATGATTTTTTTCATTTAAAGGTTGTTTAACTACATTTACTTTGGCACTGCATGAAGATAATTTTTTTTTTGATAACTCAGACACATTCAAAAACTTTGAATATCGATCTTCTGCATTTATCATTATGCTAGGATCAATTATCCTGACCGTTGAGTTAACATTTTTAGCTGAAAAATGTTCAGCAGATTCAACAGATTTTTCACAGTTAATTACAATTGGTACTTCCACAGTACTGATAGAAGCTATTTCTTTATTGGGTTTCAATGGAGTATTGTGCGCTTTACATGTACGAGTTCCTTCTTCTCTAAAAAATACGAATATCAAACCATCTCTTTCAATTGTTAATAATTTCTGTTTTTTTTTGGGTGGCTCATCATCTATAGTCTTATTGTCTTCAGACTTTTTATCTTCTTTTGATATATTACCATTTTCTTTGAATATATTAAAATCTTCTGTGGGTGCATAATCCTCGTTTGTAACTAAACTCCTAAAATTATTTAAAATTATAAACTTAAATAAGAATTTTGAGATAAATGTCATATTATTATTCATAAATCAATTTGTATTTTATTTATTAATTCTAAAAGGGTTCTGTACAGTAATTTATTTAAAGTGAGTATAAATTAAACTTATAAATATAACTCATAAATCATTTTACGAATTTTTGGAAATTGAACTAATACTGTTGCTAAATAGATTAGTTGAAAGCCTATAATGTAGTGTTCTATTATTTAAGATACGGTTCAATCGAAATGCGTATTGTTTGTCTTGACAATTAGCTGCTGTAGTGTCGCTGGAGGAGGGGGGGGGCAAAAAGTGGAATTGATGTTATCGAAGGCCCGAAAGTTTAATTTTTCTCCCTTCTTTAGATTCAAATTAAAACGTTTACTACAATTTGCAAACCAAACGTACTCAAAATTTTGAAACATCATTTTTATGAATGTGAGCAACAATATTTTTATTATTATCTGTTTATTATTATAAAATATTGTTTAATGCATACTGAAAATTGTGTAATATTTAGTATTATAGACATTATGCGGAGTGATTTATAAAATAATTAATTATTGGGAAATCCCTTCAGTCCCGGATTAATTGTTCACTAAACGTATCATATTATTTATTATTGTTATATTTTTAGACTATTTGTGGGTTATTTACAATTTGGCCTGTCCAGTCAAGCGATAACAGTCAGTATCTGAGGTATCCGAGTACACCCAACGACGACCGTCTTTATAATAAGCAATTACCATCGATACTATATTGTAATATTTATTCTACTAATTAATTAGTTTAAATGTTTTAAAATTTAAACACATTCTTGCAATTTATAATGGCTGTTCCAAAACAAAGCATATCTGATTTTTTCAAATCAAAGGTACAGAAACTTATACTGAATGAGGTAATTTTTGACATAATATCAAATAATTTTGTATGATCAGTTGTAACATGTAATTAATTAACATTTAATTTATAATAAAATAAAAATTAAATTAATTTATAGTACATACTAATGTACCACTTATTAAATGCCATAATACTAATTATTTGTCTCCAAAAAATTACACAAAAAAATACTAATAAAAAATACCTACGTCCTACATATAATTAGTAATAATTCTTAATCACCTAAATGTACTTGGACCTTGGTTAGTGGTTTTTGGGGATTTAATTCTTTGATCAATCTGTGAAAGTTAGTATATATAACTCCAGGTTAGACCTAACTCATAGTCTTTATTGCTTTAATCATTTTATTTTTGTTCTTAACTATTGAGTACTAATGTACCCATCTAATTTTATTTTTTGTTTTGTATCAATATTAAAAAAAAAACATTCAATAGTAAACAATTTACAATAATTATGTATTATGTACAATGAATATTTTTATCAATAATCTCTAAAATTTCAATATTTATAGTAGAAAAAATTCCAGGTAAAGAAATATTATGTGAAGAATCTTGTTTGTTTGTTTTTTTAACTCTCTTATACTAACATAGTACTATGTACTTATATTATGCATAGCTAAGTATACTATAGTTCTATCAATATATTACTAATAATTATTATATCATAAAATTAGTATATCAACGTTAAAAAATTTAAAATTATATTTTGTATGGGTTTATATATTTCTATTATCAATCACAAAATTTTATATACATAATAAATATGTCAGCATGTTTATTTAAATGTACCTATAATTAAGGATAGGCTTTTTATGTTTGTACAATCTCATAAAAAATAGTTCCTGCGCCACTGAGTGAGCAACTATCAAAATGAAACTGTATCTATTATTACTTTTTAAATTATGAAAGAGGACTTTCAGAACTAGGAGGTGGGTACATGTTTAGTTTGGAATAAATAAAATCATATTCGTTAAAAATTTGTTAAATTTAAAAAAGGTCTGCTTTGGTTTGGTTCGTCCTCTTATTTTGTCTTCTTATTATTATAGAATCTATGCTCATACATAAATATAAAAATAAACTTACAATTGTTGATTTGCCATGTTTTCTGCATTCAATATAATCTTCTTTCTGAAAAAAAACATTTATCAGCATGTGATTGTATACAATATTGTAGGTAAATATTTTATAAGAATCATTTGTATTCAAAAACAGTTGTCGATTATTTGTCAAATCTTAGTTGTTAATAACTAATATTTTTTCAAACCTATAAAAAATTAAATATGTTTCAATATCAAAAGTTGAATATCAATATTGTCATTGAAAATATTAAATAAAAAAAAATAATAAATATTCTTCTTGAATTATATCGTCAATATTAATGACGATATATTGATGGTTTGAATGCAATTAACATAAAAAACCTGAGCACTTGAAAATTTTATATAGCACTGCACCTTATAAGATAATGTCGATTTGTACACAATGTACAATAGCTAAAAGGTATGTATTGTCAAATAAAATTGTTATTTTTTGTTTTGTTGTTATCTACTTATTATATTATGTAGCATAATATGAGTACTGAATTAAATTGAAAATAATCAAAATTTAACTTACAGAACTATTACCAAAGTAAATGTGTAGGGAATTGTGAACTTAAAAATTAAGCTTCAGTTCATATAATATTATATAATATTCTTGGAACTGACTTATCAATTTATAAATTCCTGGTTGTTTGTATACTAATCTAAGAACAATTTTTAATAATTTGGTTACCTTATATTATTATAAAATTTAATGAAACAGGTTCTAGTTCTTTTCCTTGGTATATTTTTACTTTACCGGGCACCCTTTTTTTTAATATTATTTTTTTTTTCAATACTCATGTAGTTAAGTACGCTGAAAACGATGGTAAAGTCGGAATTTGAATCACGGACTTAGTTTTGAAGTTGTGACCTAATGAAATTCGCTTTTTGACTGCTCATACTTCGACATAACTTCGATTAGCATTGTGATTTATTTTATTTATTCTGTACTACTATTGTAGATATACAACCGTGTTCCGTACTACAGCCATGGCATGAGTAAAATTGATATTTTCAACAATTAATTTTGTACATTAATTACCCTTTTTTCTGTTTATGAAAATGAATTAAAAAACTACTTTACATTTTCAATTTTTACCTCTCAAAAGTATCAACTAGACTCACTTTTCAGGATAACAGACAATTCTGCTTAGACTTTTAATTAAAATTTTAATTTTAATTTCAACTATTTGTGGTTTTTGAATATTAAGAACAATAATTCCTATGTCAGAAAATATTTTTTTAATTACTTATTGGCTATTTTTTGGAGTAATATTTTGATAGATTTCAGAGTATTTAAACCCGAAACGTATTGTAAAAAATAACATGGCACAATGGTGAACAAAATATTTTTCATAAGACCATAGTTTCGTATTGCATGTAATACGGATTATTAAAGCGGTTTATAGCAAAAAATACTTATAGTAAAAATTGTAGATTATAATTTTATCTAGATTCGTAAGATAGATTTTGATAGATTGATTTTGATATCGTATTCGAAACGTCCTTTTACTTTTTATTGACTAATTAATGAACTAGTTAATAAAGATATCGAAAATCAGGTTTCTTATGATTATACATAGAATTATCTTTCAAAATGTTTATAATATTTATTTAAACTGAAAACCATTTAAAACGCCGTATCACTTGATTTTTGGTAAAAAAAAAATGTTTAATAACGTCCTTCGACCGTCACGTACTTCGCCCGTAAACAGGTTTACCCTTCATTACTCGGTGTTCATACCAGTCAAGTCAGGTATTCTACTACCAGCGCGCATAATTTGAATAATATTTTATCACGGGAGGCTGGCAGAGAAAAGGGTGTAAGTTAAACTTTACTGAGTAGCGACGCTGTGTACAGATGTAGAGTATTGGACAATGATGAATAAAGGTATAAGCCGTTGTTCTTAACTGGTGTGTCACATATTACCGTGGTGTGTGTCGCCAAAATATTATTAATTTAAGCTGTAAGTTTTCAAAATATAAATATATGATATTATTATGGCATTGTGATGAAATAATAATATAAAAAATAAAATTGATGATCAAATGTGGTATGGAGAATTTTATCTAGAATCGTATAAGGCCCGATTTTTGATATTTTTATTGAATTAACTAGGTATTCGATAAAAATTTAATTAATGATTAATCGATAAAAAGTAAAAAAAAGTTGTTAATTTTCCATGCGATATTGAGTGATTAGATATGATATGATATGATATCGAAAATCGGACTTCTCACTATTCTTGAAAATATTCTCCTCCATAAATTTTTATACGGTAAAATCTTTTAATAAGTCGTATTATTTGAAGACAAAATCATATTTTTCGGTAAAAAAATTTTAATTACGTTGTTATGTGCTGCTCCTGTAAACAGTGACAGTTTTCGATACCTCCAGACGACAGCACTGCGTCATAGTCATAACTCATCAGAAATAATACAGTCTGTATTTGAAACTCGACAACATAACTATTTATTTAACCACGTTGTATACATCGGCGAGCGGTATTAGTCATATACGGTATAAGCTGTGTGTGCGTAGACGCGACAAACACCAACGAACGGAGATGGCCGTAAATAATCTAAACTAGTCGTTTTGGAAATCTGGCAGCGCCGCAGGCGCGATCGATAATTTATATGGCGAGGGGTTGGACCGGTGCGTGACTCAAGGTCGGATGCAACCGGCTGCCTTTCACCACAGAAAATGTGCAGTGGTGAGAAAACGATGAATCGAGCACAAACGCAACCGTAACGTCTTCGTTGTTTGCTCATGTAGCATGTATTCGATAGAGGTGGGAGCGCCGGCAGCTGCAGCGCCTGCGTTAAAAAAAATCCCGTCTTACAATATTATTACTGTGTGTAACATATACACGCAATATAATAATAATAATAATAATATCGTACTATGTATATTATAATATGAGTAGAGATGACTACGAGGCTCGTAAAACGTAATGTGTGAATCCTGACTGGTCTAATAATATATTTTTATATAATATGTACGACGAAAAAAATTTTCATCACTTGTCGTCGCTAACAAAAGACATAACGGAAACCACCATATTGCGTAACAACTTATTGAAGTTGTCGTAATAATAATAATGATAATAGTCGATACATTACGAAAAACCAAAGTTTCTTCGATTGATCGTTTCTCTTTATTTATTATTTACTAGCTGATCCTGTGCACTTCGTTGTCCATTGAAAATGCTAAATCTATACATGAGAATCCCTTGTTATAATGAGAGTAATATATTATTAGGTAGAATTTTATATTATACTAGCTGTCCCGTCACGGCGTTGCCCGTGTATTATATAGATATATAAAAACTCCCTTTTTACCCCTTAGAAGTATAATTTTGAAAAATCCTTTCAAAAAAAAAATATTAAAAATAATGATTCTAATGATTCTATGCACATATTGTTATTAAAAAATGATTCTATAGTTATAATTATAATTTGTATAGTTAATTATTTTGATTATGTACATGCCGATAAGAGGCTATAAGTGTAACCCAGCCGACAGCCACTTTGTTAGACAATGTACTAAAATTCAATTTGATGCTTGCTTAAACCTGATCCGCTCAATTAACCAATGGCAACCAACAAAATTAAAAAATACCAAGTTCTACTAAACAATTAAGAAAGTTAAGCGGATAATAAGTTATTAATTAAAATAAACGTGAAAATTGTATACCTATACACATGTTGCATGGCACGGTGGCCCGCGGGTAACTTAAGTTTCATTAAAATTTTAAGCGTTATTGCCGAAACTAACCTGATGCAAACACTTATCAAAAAAATCACTTTAAAATTTGTCATTAATCTTCCGATTGATTCCACTGTGAAATGAGCACTAGATTAAAGAATTTTACTCGTCGGAACACTTCATATTTACACGCCGATCAAACACATAGTTAGACGAACAAAAAGTCAGATCATCAGACCTATCCAATTACCAACCAATTTCATTACCTTCTATTATTATACACAAGGTAATCGAATTTATTATTGGAGCAAAAATCATTCTTATTTTAGCAAATTTAATCGTATACACTATACATCAGCATGGTTTCCGGGGTAATAAAAATACAATTGCTAACCTGCTCGTCTTTCAAAGTTTTGTATCTGATGCTATTTTTATTGGAAATATTACACTGATTTTTCTAAGGTTTTTCCTAAAGTTAACCACCAGATTTTATTTACAAAATTAGAACAAATCGAAGTCTGTGGATCCTTTCTAAACTGGTTAATTTCTTAGTGCTAAAGATCAAACGTTTCCATTCACTATAATCGCTGTTTTCAGTGGATAGAAATTCAAGACTAAGAAAGTTAATGCTAATTTTTAATTGAGTTAAGTTAAGTCACTTAAAAAATTCATACCACATTAGTACATCATCCATGGACTAATAAATATTTATCTTATCGATTATGGTCCATACAGGGTTTAATAGAAATACCTGAAAAATGAAATAACTTTTATCCTAATCAATATTTCATTTTAATTTTTCATACAGAAAAAAAAATAAAAAAAATGTTATACTATACGTGTAGCACAAGCGTCTGAATGTGAAATTAAATTAATTAGAACAAAAGTCGTTCGATGCGTCAGGTCTTTCTGTTACATAATTTATGTTATTAAGACCGTACACTGTTTACTTATGGTGGTACATCTCTATGATAAGGTGAACCGACAGACCACACTGATTATAAATATCGATTACCAAAATAGTCAATATGAATATGAAAACAATTAAATTGGAAAATATGTTAAATTTATTTTTTTTCAATCCAATAATTTGTATTTTAATAAAGGCTATAGAGTGAACACGTCCCTACTAGAACCAGCACCGTCATAGGCGCCGTCAGGAATTTTGTTAGTTGGGCGGACTATGCATAGAATACTCTGATTTCTAACTAACGCCTAAATTCAGTTGGAATTTTTTTTTTCAAATTATATGACATTATTAAGTTATCTTAGTTTTTTTCGATGGCTTCAAAGTAATGTGCACTATTGGAAATTCGTCTAGTTAACGCTTCTTGTTATTATTTAAAAAAATATAAAATATTTTCAATACTACGGTTTTTTTTTTTTTTTGAAAAGGTGGGGGATGAAAGTGCACCCCTTGGATTCCTCTCGTAGTGACCATGGGCCTGCCACCAACCACTACACCTTTCAACAGCTGTAGCTATTGTACAGAACACACCGCTGTCGCCATCACCCCCCTCCCCTCCCACAACAACTCTTATTTCACCACCATAAACCACATACGACGCCCATAAAACCACCTCCCCCAATCCCCTACACCAAAGTTTCAATTATATGTAAATATAGGACACTCAAAACACGTATACGAGTACATATACTATACGCTTACACACTAAACATGTATAGGTACCTATATGAAACAAATGTACCTAACATACTTAATATAGCTATGTATATCATATATGCACATATGCCTACAACAGGGTGATCAGATAAGCTATAATTACATCATACATGTCTACATATCAATTTAACATATTGCTTATCCATTATGTCAAAACCATAGTTCACCATATGTTTTTTCACACACACACATATTATATTTTACAAGCCTGGGCATGTTATTGATAATTTTTAATTGATTAAATTAAATCTGATAAAAAACATTTTAAAAAGTGTCTTATTATTTTTTTCAACTCAGTTATAGGTTAGTATACAGTAGGTAGTTGTACTGGCAACTTATAATTAACTCATCAACTAATTTTTTAAATATAAATAATTACGTAGCCAGTAATATTGTTTATAATAAAACATTTACAATACTGGCTGCTTGCGAAATATATAATCATTTTAAATAGATATGAGCATAATCCAATCATATATATTACCTATTTTAAAAATGTTATAATTTAATAATTATTTATATCATTTTATAAAATTCCGAAGAAAATATTTTACAATAATGTTGTAATTGTTTATAATTTTGTACTTGAGAATTGTATAAATTGTTTCTATACCAATATCATATTTTTATTTATTTTTATCTAAATGCAATATTATTCATTAATAATATTATAATTATGGTATGGTATATATGTATTTAATTAAGTTATGTTTATTGAATAATTCTGATTAATGGAACAATTATTAAATTTGATTAAATTTTTCATTTCCTATTTTAGTACATTTTCATCAAATACGCATCACCAACAATAATTGTATAATATATTATTAAAATATTTATAAAATTACTTTTTCTTAACTCGGATTTAATATAAAGTAACTCGTTATTTATTGTGTTTACATCAATAAAAATCAGTTAAGTTGAAAATTAAGTTAATGAAAACTAAATTCAAAAAAAGTTAAGTTAAAAAGTTAAAATTAACTTAACTTTAACTTTTTATTCCTTTATGCCCAGGTTTCAAAAGAATCGACAATTAAACAAAAAAAATAATACATTTTTTCAAGACTATAGTCAAACACATTGTACGTTACCCTAATAACACCTGTTGGTTGTTAGTACGACGTGACTTGTCAAAAGTCTTCATATTCAATTTTCGTTCAGCCATTGGAAATCAAATAGAAAAAACCCTCGGTCTGTATCTCTGGAGCGTGTTTGAATATCGACAGGAGGCAAACAAACAAGAATGTTAATGTGAATGCGGCAGTCCGTTGGTCGAAAACATAACAGTATCGGTTTGACTAATGCGGATAGCTTCGCCGACGGTTTTGTTCAGCATACTAATCTACCGCACGATGCACGAAGATGCCTCGGGTGGTAGTCTGAAGGGTTACAATCCGGGCGTCAATTGCCTTCCAATGCCGTCGCCGCCGCCCCCACCGTATCCCCACCCAAACATACACTCACTGGCGCGTCACACAAACGATCTCTCTCGCACCTCTACGAATAACGCAGCACCAGTATAAATTCTTGTATATGGTTCAAACAGGTTTCCTCCGATACGATCCTCGAATCGGTGAATAATTATAATAATAATATACGAGAATCTAGTATAGTTCTGTACATACCTATATACCTATATTGATAGGGATGAAGAACAAAATATCTGAAAATATTTCGTCCAAAATTATACTTACGAACAATGTTATACCAGAAAAATATTTTTTTAATAAACTTATAAGTACTTTATCCGAAAACTATTCGACACGAAAATAAAACTCATGAAAAATATTTTTTTCGAAAATGATGCAGCTGAAAATAAATTGTAAGGTAGTATTGACACCAAAACGTATTTTATCCGAAAAGTAAACGTTATAGAGTATTGCATATTTGCATAGGTATGAAAATAAATTATCAGAAAATTATAAGTAACAAAAATATATTTTGCTCGAAAAATATTTAGACTAAAAATTAATTAATTTGAAATGAAATTAGAAGAAAAATATTTTTTTCGAAACGTATTTTGTCAGTAATAGTACAAATGTACAATCTAAAGAGTTTTAGAAATTAAATATATAAATGCTTCTATGTGAAATAAACTTATAAATGTTAAACAAAATTAATCTTAAGTATTTAACTTACGGCCTTATGCCCTCATTAGGAGTGAGTATGCACTACGCAGTGCTTCAACCAACTATAATTGTTAGTATGGTCTGGTGACACTTACACTCTACCATTGGTGAGTGATGTAGTGTTTAAAATTTAAGAAACTGATTTCTTACGGAAAGAAGACACGTTTAGACATTCGGAATAGGAAATAATTTATATCTAAAATACATTTTCTAGCTGGATTCTACTATCCTAGCTCTTAGGTACGCAATGAGATTCAGGAATATTCATTAGGTATACGAAGGTGTCTTATAAGTAAATAAAAGTAATATCTCTTTTGGGGAACTTTAAAAGTAATATCGAACAATTGATGAATTGAGAACACATTTATAGCAAATAAAATAACCAATTTACATGTTAATAAATCATAATTATTATTCACTATAACTTCCGTCAACACCAAGTGCTTACTTAAATTTGGACAATTATTTCCTATAGTTTTATTTTGGGGAAAGAATACAGGTCCATACTGTATACTTAATTTCGTCTTCATGGTCTTCAAGTAACTTTGAATTTGTTAGGTATTCAATTTATTTTCAATAGATCTATATTCTATAATGTATCTTATTTCTAATTTGTTCATTCAAATTCGGGAATTTCTCAATTTCTCGGTTTCCAGATAGCCAAGTCCGTCCCTGATATAGTAGGTATCCAAAAAATAGTCTGTTGCGGTGTTATTGAAGTATTTTGGGAAAGATCGTTTGAATTATTATTTTCCGGGATTTATTCTCTGCATAATATAAAGTCACACAAACTTAATAAAAAAGAAACTAGTAATCAATTTGTTTTTATTATTTGATCACTATACATTTACCTAATTTGCTTGTTTCACTTGCGTTTACTATTTTAATTTTAAAGACCATTATTGTAGTATGTAAGTACACTTTTCTCCTTGTACTTTTTAATTTTGTTAAAATAACGGTGACAAGTTGCTTTTTAAATTTTAAGCTGGATTTATTTATTCAATTTTTACATATTTCATGTTCAATATTTTGATTGTCAAACATTATTCTTTCAATTTAATTTGTTGAAACTACACAAATCGATCACCTAGGGGTACATTATATATATGTACTAAGGCTACTCCGGAGGGTAAACGTTAAGTACAACGTATTAATAATTTCTTTTAACCTCCGTATAAACTTAAGTGTACATTTCGTGCTGTGCAAAAATTGAGCTAGAAATATATTGCGAGGTATTTTGTTCGTACATAATATGATGCATATTATGATGTATTATGCTCACTATGTGTCTTTTAATAATGTTTTTTGATTTAATACGAAATACATAATGTTCAACTGTTTAGGAAGTTAGGTGCCTACCTTTCAAAATGTTGTGATTATTTTATAATTAACCGTTTTTGAAGGTATTACAAATGTACGACCCCAAACGTATAGTGTAAAGGAAAAGTTATTAAACATGAAAATGGTTCGTTCATAGTAACAAAATCACATACACATGATGAGACCACCGACGATAAAGTGAATTTAAAAAAACCATTCCGAAGTATATTAGTTGAACGTGCTAGAAATTAAAGCAAGTCTCTTAGGATTATATATGATGAAGAATCTGTTAGGTAAGAATATTTTCAAGCATTAGATACCCTAGGTCGGTTCTAGCCCCCTAGGTCAGGGGTCGGCAACCCACGGCCCGCAAAGCAATTTTTGATGGCCCGCACATGGTGGTTAATTTTTTTGTTTTATTTTTGTACAATAAAATTTTTCATATAATTTTCAATATTATTTAATTATTTTTTCTTTATAAATAAAATCTAATCTAACCGTTATGAACTAATGTTTATTCTATATAGTTATATAGTCAGTTAGCATTGTGTTGTAAAGTTCTTGCGTGTCAAGAAGTTATGAGTGTTGTTATTTCCTCAATAAATTTTATTCGAAAAAATGGATTGGGTCATCGTCAATTTAAACATTTTCTGGATGAAATTGATTCGGAATATGGCGACGTTATATATTTTGCAGAAGTCAGATGGTTGAGTAGAGGTGCGGCACTAAAAAAATAAAATCGTTTCTGAACTATCAGATGAATCATGGATTCTCGAATTAGCATTTTTAACAGATATAACAACATTTTTGAATGAATTGAATATAAAATTACAAGGCAAAGGAAAATTACTCTCAGATATGTACACTGATATTAAATCATTTCAAGTAAAATTAAAACTATTGTACAATAATTTCGATCAACAAATATTATATCATTTTTCGTGTTGTAAATCTTGAATCTTTTGTAAAACCATTGCAGTGGGATTTAATTAAACCTAAATTTCTCAATATCATTGAACAATTGAAAAACAAATTTTCAATAAGATTTGATGATTTTTATAAATACGGTAAAGAAATTAAATTATTCCAGAATCCTTTTCAAGTGGACATAAATAATTTCAAGAATAATTTACAAATGGAAGTCATTGAACTTCAAAATGACGAGGTTCTAAAAAATTCTTTTTGGGAAGCAACTAGTTTGCCTCAATTTTATAGTTGTCTTCCAATATCTACCTTCCCTGGAATCAGACAATTTGCACAAAAACTTATAGCGGTGTTTGCAAGTACATATATATGTGAGCAGACATTTTCCATTGTGAAGTACAGAAAAAGTAAGCACTCTTCGCGCCTTAGTGATGAACATTTACGAGCGATATTACGAGTTTCAACAACAAGTCTGCAAGCTGATATCGAAAATTTAACTAATAAACTGCAGGCACAGAAATCGCATTAATTTACAATTTTACAATTTATTATTCAATTAAATTTTTTCTTAAAAGCAATTTTTTCCAGTAACATTTGTGTTTTTTCATTCTCATATTTCTATGTAAAATAATCAAATATAATAGAAATACATTTATAATTAGTAATATATTATAAAATGTAATTTTTTTTTTTAATGTGGCCCTTGATGAAAAATTGAAAAAAAATATGGCCCACGTGGTATAAAAGGTTGCCGACCCCTGCCCTAGGTAATGATTGCGGGTATAGGTTCATGTTGTTTATTTGTATTATTATCGATTTGCGAGAGAAATGTTTTAAATAAGTACTGTAATTATTATTTCCATAGAAATCCAAAAGCAGCTATGGTATATAATTGGTTAACAGCTAAATTATGGATGAGTCATTTCCGTAGTCAAAGTGTACCTTCTTTGCTAAGCTCATTATGTGAGTGGGCTGTATTACAAAAGCGCCAAAGGTACAAAAATGACCTATCATTTGCGCCAAAATCAGTAGGATATAAGCGCCAATCTAATATTGTATACCTGCTATACCCAACATATGACATAAGCGCTAAAGGTGCAAAAATTACATATCATATGCGCCAAAATTAATATTTTATATAAGTATTAAGTAGGTAGTTATTTAAAAATTTCTATATCTTATAAAAATTATATTATATTAATATTATTATGTTGATAGTAAATTATAATATAGGTAGGTACATGCACATCAATATTTAATACATTTAATAAATTGGTTGATTTTTTAATCCCACTTTTTTCACATATTCCATACGATTTATTTCACCATCCTGGTATTTCTTCCATTGTACAATTATTTCATCGTGAGATATCCTTAATTTATTGTTAGGAGGAGAGTTCATAAAAAAATATGTTTCGCTTTGTAATTTTAATAATACATCAATTACTATATGAACGGAACAATGAGCAACATAAAATTGGTCTTTTAAATGTCGATGATATGATTCAGCTGCATTTGTAGTTCGTATAACCTCATTATCCGGAATTTCAGCCCAAATTTCAGATGGAAATATACTAGAATAAATGTATGTTTCTAAAATGTAATCACTAAATTTGGAAATCGTTTGATCTTCAGGTGCGATGGACATTAAATCTGCAAAAGCATCAGATACTTCAGTGCACGGAAGAAAAGCCAAACCAAAAAAAAAGACTTTAACCAAATCCCTATTTCAGAGTTCTTCGTGTATTCATTTCGAAGACCCAAGCTTTGAATTTTCCGAAACCACGATTGCCCTAAATGAAATTTACAACATTTTATTTTTGAGTTTGGAAAAACTGCTAAAAATCCATCATGTGCTGCTTTTTCAAAATCAACTAAGAGTGTTTTTGGAGAAAATTCTAAATTATAGTTTTCACACAATTTTTGTATGTATTTCCACATTGATTCGTAGCAATTTGATGTTTTACTTGGTAGTAGACAGTAAATTAAATGTAAATATCTTCCACAGCTATAAGTATGTATTGTATAAAGCTGGTAAAAAAATTTCGGACACACGTAAAATGTACCATCGGCAACTAAAAGTGAACTATTGTGGCACATGTATTGAATATTAGATTTAGTGGTCAGATAAATGATTTTGCTTTCTGTATCTACGTGACAAAACGTTTCGTTCCTATTAGTTAAAATATTCCGGTTACTAACTTGATTAATAGCTTCTTCCAATGATTGAGGCGTTGTCGGCAATAATTTACGTCTTTGTCTGTACATTGAAACTCGAATATTTCCAATATCATCTGAAACCATTTCCGTATTTTCAGCAGCACACAACTCGTGACGCATTATTTTCGATGGTCGGTCGGTAATATTTTCAGTTGCTTTTCTCTTACAGTTATTGCGCAAAATATGACACTGAGCATCATGATCGTTCACTATATCGTGTAAATGCTCACCATTAACACGAACAATCGCAGTCATAGGTTTATCCATCTCTATTCTAGCAGAACATTTTTTTTTGGTACACCTCAATGACACATTACCACTGGCCATTTCTCTTAAAAATCTATATTTTTGCTCTTTAAATAAAATACACACAACACCTTTGTTTGTAACAGTTTTTATAAAATCCATTTTAACGAATGACGCTTACACGAATGCTTACGAAATAGGTACTAACAATATGTTATAACACAAACTGCTCACACACTGTCTATTTAACAATCTATCGTAATCAGATAATACATTTGTCGATTAAGATTAAGCGTTTGGAGTTTTTGAGCGATATAGTTATAAATTTAATATCTGTTATTTAATTTCTATTAACCGTGGCTCACAGGTACCTAGGATTTTGGCGCTTTTGTACGATACGATTTTGGCGCTTTTGTACGATACGACTTATTTTTCTTATCCCATTTTGGCGCTTATGAACGATACGATTTTGGCGCTTTTGTACGATACGACTTTTTTTTTTCTTATCTTATTTTGGCGCTTATGTCTTCCACTGATGTGAGTGTACTATTATAGGAGCGTACTTGGATAATAATAACAAAATATGAGGTGTAATATAATTTAAGAAAAAAATATTGATGAACAAATAGTTTTAAATATATTAAGATACTGATTTTATATTACAAAAATTGTTATTCGGTAAAAGTTTCGAAATGAATCTTTTTGCGAAGAATGGATGACAGATATAATAAAGGCAAATACAGTATCATGTTTGCATGTCTAGAACTCATCAGTGAAGTAGTAGCTTAATGTGGCGATGAACTACAAGCTGATAGTACATTTAAGGTGGTACCATCCACTCCACACTGTCAGCAACTTTTTATAATGCATGTTATTTTGCAAAATCATGTAAGATAATATATTTTTCAAATTTCAAATATTCACTCTCTTTATATTATTTCGATAGTCCATATCTGTGGGTTTTGTCTTCATGGAAGCAAAGACATATTCATCGTATAAAAAGGCTTTACAGTGCCTCCAAAAGTATCTTCCCTAGCACAAAACCTAAGTCTATAATGATAGATTTTGAAACAGATCTTCATAGAGCATTTGAAGAAATCTACTATAAAGCTCAATTAAATTTCTGTTGGTTTCATTTCGTATTAGTAAATAAAATGTCATTCTATACAAATTTCGCATAGATATTAAACGTATTTGATATAATGTGAACTAATATGCAATTAGTTGGCAATTACCAATCACCTTTATATTTCTGCCAATATTAGTTATTTATTTATTCTATACCGTATATTTCACTACTATAATATAATAAATAATCGTTTCTGCCTTTTACACATTTAAAATTAATGCAAGCTAAAAATCATACGTCGAATACTGACCTATTTTAAATATGTTATTCAACATGTTATCAATATTGTAAAACCATTGTCGTAATATTAACATTTCAAACATTCAGTTAATTCACCATCTGATAATGTTTCTTATTCTTTTTTAATTTTACGTTTTATCTACATTAGTCCTTGAGAAATAATTAATTTTATACTTTTATAATTTATTTTGAAAGTGCACTTTTGCACCCCACACCCGTATAAATTGTTTTTATGTATTGGCTTGGTGTTATGTGAAATATTAAAGTTGTTTTTATCATTATAATTTAGCATAAGTAATTTCTTATTTTATTTATTTAAAACATTTTTAGAGTCTACAGGAAAATATTAAGAAATTAGGCTTAGCACATTATGTTAATCATAATGACACAGCCGAGATGTGAGTTCGTATGACAGCAGCATTGGCTCTTTTGCCAGCCAATCAAATCGATCAAGCATTTCAAGAAATTAAAACTCATGCTTTAGTTAATGGAGTGCGTTTATTCATTTTTTTTTTACATATTTTTCTAAGTAAGTTGTTTTTAGAAATAGAAAATATCCACAAATAATTTAATCCTCAAATAATGATTTTTTTCATAGCTTTTACTAAACGGCTAGAATGCTTTTCTGTGTTTATCAACAACCCCGAAGTACAAATAATAATATTGAAAGCGTCCATTCATCATTAAAACAAACATTTGAAGTTGCACATCCAAATTTGTGGAAAATGTTGGGTAAACATTCACATTTTTGAATGATGATAATGTTGTATATAATAAATGATAAATAAAATGATAGTCTTATTTTCAAGTATATCCTACTTGTTATATTGTATATTTGGGTGGCTAAGTTAATTAATTATTTTGTATGTCTTATATTTTTGCAGAATATCTTAAACAAATTATTGAGAAGCAACATATCACCGTGGGTCAACTATCTAGATCAGTCAGATCAAAAAAACTTTTAATTTAACACGTATTAAAAATGCATCTGCACTTCTTAATAGGAGACAGTTCTATAAAAGAATTCTTGATTCAATGTTCTTAAAATGGATGGATACTTGACTAGAAAGTTAAATTGGACTGGCGTTATTGATGGTAAAGTATAGAAAAATAAAAATTTGTCGGTGTAATAAAATCCACGTTTAATAAATACCATAAAAAGAATTGCCATAAATTATAAGTACATGTATTATATTTGTATAACATTTTTCCAATAATATATTTTTTAAATATTAGATTCTGACGATGAAGCTGTAGTAAATAATCAAGTAAATCAAATTATTGATACATCCGTTTTGGCTAACGTAGAAGGTATGTAACTATGATCATTAAGGTCGTTTTAAAATAACCAAAATTGTATTTAAAAAACACATTTTGCACGCAATAATTCCCTAAAAATCATTTTAAATTTAAAAAAATATAGATTTTACTTTTGAAATATTTGTTAAATTAATAAATTAGGTACTTGGAAAGTAACATTCTGGGGTCGAGACCATCCAAAACATAGGAAAAAAATGTACCACATTTACCTTGTTATTATTAAAAAATTGTGTTATTTTTTAAATTTATATATTTATTGGTAATATTTCAGTTTCATTTGAGGAACCTCCAGTGGTTAATCCGATCGTTAATACTCTTATTTCAGAAATCTCAGAAGGTGAGTCACTTTATTACCGTTTGCTTATGAGTTTATAACTCATAAATTATAACACTTAGAAATTTAACTAAATTAATTTGCTTGATCAATTTAAAAAAAAATGTAGGTGATCAAGAACTTGAGATTGGAGACAATGCAATTGTTGAACCAGTAACTAACTCTGAACTAGAGTGAAGGTAGTCAAAACAAACATAAAGTGAATAATGTATGTAGGATTTTTAATGCATACCTAATGGGATGATATCAAGTTAAATTCACTCTTTAACATTATAAAATATTTATAACTATTAAAATTGTGTTAGAAAATAGAACACGTTCTATTTTGTGTGGTGCATTAAAAAGCATCGCACTCGTGATACAAACATTTAGGACGTGTTCGTACTTGGTTGCATTTTTTTTTTTTTGGTGCACGCAACTCATGGATTCGGTTAGGATATAAAGTTAAATAGTTTAAGGAAAGATATTTAATGTTATTAGTAATTACTCATTATGCTAAAAAAAATACAAATTGAGTTATTGAACCTATGTCACAACTCACAGGTCACAATACGTATTTTAATGTTATAACAATTTGTAATTGTATTTTTTCTAGAGAATGATACTAAGAAAGATAGGGACATAGAACAAAATAAATATGTACGGATACAATAATGCTGTAATTTTAGTTTATTTTATTTTATCTACCTAATTACCTATTCACTAAATATGTATCTAATTTAAACCTCTGTTTTTTTATCATTTTCATAAACGGACCACATAACTTAGAAATAAATGAAAAAATAGTATGTTTTGCAGATGATACAACCTTATTAATAAGCAGTAAATCATTAGCACATTAAGTGAATTATATTCTAAAGGAAATTTAGTGGTGAATAATGCAGGGCTTGAAACCGATTGAAATAATTTAGGTTTCGGTTTCGATTTTATATACCGGCTTCTACATTTTTAAAAAAATATTTTCAAATTATGACTTGAAATTATGATTGAATGGTTTTATTTACTTAATGTCTTAGCAAGATTTAATTTTTGATTAAAATAAGAAAAATGTTTATTAGGAGTGATTTTGTAAAACCGGACAAATTCTCAATGCTCTATACAGTATGAGAGAAAAATCAAAAATACAGTTATTTTTAATAACTAAAGACTGTAGCAAAGGTCTTAAGACCAAGCACACAATTTAAAACCCGTGCTATAATAAATAATTATGTGTTATATAATTTAATTTAAAAAAAAATTTGCAAAAATATAGTGTTCTGGATATAATTTTTAACTATTAATTATTTTCTTATTTGTTGCGTGTTTATTTTGGTTGTGCATTTTATTAAATTCGATTCCTTATCTTATTTACAATAATCACTGTATAACCTTTTTTCCATTTTAGCTCTTCCACATTTATTAATATATTGGGTGGCTCTCGAGTCTATTCTCGCTGGTCACCCCTGTAATATATTATGTATACTGTATAAAGGTACGTCCTAGCGGAGATGTTATCATTGTGTGCGAGCACGTGTGAGTACCAATATATTATATTCACCGTCCCCAACGACCACCTCCGGTAACAGTGGCGGCTACTGTGCTATTGTGTGTATACCTACTTAGCTCCGCCGCATTAATCTAATGGCTTGTTTGTTATGTCAATATTTTTTACCCATATTCCGATTTTTTTCAAGCTACAGACCACTTGGCTACTGTTTCATCCACACTTCATTGTAAAATCAATACATCATCGATCCACTCAGAATCTAGAATATTTTATTATACGTTTAGTTAGGCAAGAGTCAATAAATTATATATAAAAAAAAATTCAAAAATATTCCTTAAAACAAAGTTATTTCATTTGTCAGGTAATTGGTCACCTTGAAATTAGAATTTAGATCAAAAAATATTTAGATTATAACAAGTACCTATTGAAAAGTTATCTTAAAATATTTTTAAAAAGTTTGTACTTTATGAATTCACAATTTTTTGATCAACATTACCTATGACTGGGTATTTACAGGATAAAAAATCATTAACTTAATTTTTAAGTTGACTGCTATAAACTTAAGATAACTTAAGATACTTTTAATCAAATCCACGTTACGCGAACTTATAAATTATTAGATAATAAATATAATCAAGTAATTATTTGTGATACATATTTCATAAACATATACTTTTTATTATTTTAAACCATATTACTGGTTATTTATACATATATAAAAATAAGTTTATTGTCAGTCTCCATGTTACTTTTAATTTAACTGAAACAAAAATTAGTGTCACTATTAATTTTAAATTTAGGTTTAACTCAAGTCGTCACCTTAACCTGACGGTCGAGTCGTTGTTCGTCACTATTTAAACAAATAAGTTGATATAAAACTGTATTAGAAGTGTAAAACTAGTAGTAATACTAATATTTTTTTCAGCTAAATCAAAAGTAACACGGAAACTGACAATAAACTTATTTTTTTATAGCCTATATTTCTAAAAATTGTATACTGTTAAAAACAAGATTTCAAATAAAACATATTATAATATCGAACGTTTTTTGAAAATCATGATTTATGGTCTCCAAAATGGTACAAACACTTGTTATTCCATTTGCACAGGTCTGTAATTTTAATACAAACATTTATATACTACCCCTCCCAAATGCCCCCCAAAATATAAATTAATAACTATTAATTAATTTTTTATAATAACATAAAAGTAAAAATATTTTAAATACGTATTTGAGTACACAGCCTAAAAATGATTTGAATTCAAATGCAAATAATAAGTATTTATAGAGACTATAAAATACTTTCAAATTTTGTATAACATATTTTTTACTTTATAAGTTGACTGAACCGACTTTCATGTTTTACGTTAATTTCATATGGCATACCTAACCTTATCATTTGGTGGAACTTTAAAATTTAAGTTTTGGTTGAGTATATGTTCCAGTAAAAAATTATATTATCGAAGAGTCTCGCTAGAGACTCCTTTCTGTGCATAAGTAACAACGATAAGAAACAGCACACCGACAACCGATAGTGAGACTATTATACATTAAGTTTCGTTTCGGCGCTCGGACCTCTCACTCGCACGCGTTGGTTGAATGCAGAGTGCGAGAGAGACAGAGCTAAAAACTGCAGTTTTGTTAGTCTTTTTCTTTCGTCCGTCATACAGCGAGATGCGGCATTATAATATATAAGAAACATATTTCCAAATAAAATTAAATATAATAATATATATAATCCTCAGTATATCACAGTAAAACGTGCTTCGGAAAAATAATTGAAATCCTCAAAAAAACTACTTCGGAGAAGTAAAAAAGGCTTTCTGTGCGTAAGTTGAAGAGATTGGGAGAAAAGATAGAACTTTGGTGTTAATAAAGATGTGAAATCAATCTCAAAGTTCTGTGCAAAAAAGGGCCAAGATTGAAAAATAGAATTTGTGGCTTAATAAAGAAGTGAAATCAATACCCAAATTATGTGCCTCAACTTGAAAAAATATCTTATTTAAAAAAATTTCAAGATGTTCAACTGTACAAACATTAAGAAAAAATATTAGCACATAACGGCGTACATTAATGATGAATTAGCCATAAATCGGAGTTGTTGACTTGTTTACGAGTTAATCTGTCTGACTAGAATTTTTGTTGATAATCTGTAATCAGGGCCGCTTTGTGCTAATTTTCTCATAAGTATGAATTTTTGTTGACAAACTGTAATTCACGCCGTTCTGTGCTAATATTTTTTCTTAATGTTTGTACAGTTGAACATCTTGAAATTTTTTTGAATAAGATATTTTTTCAAGTTGAGGCACATAATTTGGGTATTGATTTCACTTCTTTATTAAGCCACAAATTCTATTTTTTCAATCGTGGCCCTTTTTTGCACAGAACTTTGAGATTGATTTCACATCTTTATTAACACCAAAGTTCTATCTTTTCTCCCAATCTCTTCAACTTACGCACAGAAAGCCTTTTTTACTTCTCCGAAGTAGTTTTTTTGAAGATTATATATATTCTCAATTTTTATATTTATTTTACGTGATCGAAATTAAAATAAAAAATATAATGTAAACTATAAAAAGAATTATTGTTAAATTTAAATGATTAATTATTATTACAGATATTTGATTTTAAAGACAGATATTTTGAGAAAGTATTTAAAATAATTTGTTGAAACACTTATTTCAGGGGTATTTAAAATACTTATTTTATTGCACATAAATACAGCAATAATAAGGTAATAAGGCCAACGCTCACCTATGGCTGTGAAGCTTGGACTACCACTAGTACAACCGAAAGAAGACATAGAACTTTTGAAAATAGAATTTGGAGGACAATATATTTACCAACTCATGATAACATCAATGCAACCCGGAGGAAGAAAATACAACGAAGAACTACAAGACGAGTTGGAAATTACACCAGTTATCAGTTTTATAAGAGAGCAAAGGATCCAATGGTTATGACACACTATGCGAAGAAGCGAGAATGATATAAGTAGAAAATTTCTAAATTGGAAACCAATGGGAAAGACACCTCGAGGGAAACCCAGGAAAGGGTGGCTGGATGTTGTGGAAGAAGACCTTGAAAGATTGGGAGTACAGGAATGGAGGGAAGTAGTTCAGGACAGTAAAAAAAGGAGAGATATTGTGATGAAAACTCTTAGAGAGTACTATTTATAGTACTATATTATAAACAATTCCCAAAAGTTTTCAAAAGGATCGGAACAAGTAATAACCAAAAAAAGCGAGTAAGTGGATGGCTATACATTAGGTGTCTCGAAAGTCGATGTAGTGGATGGATATAAATTTTAATTCAATGACATCATATCATTGTATACGAAAAACGTTTCTTAGCGGAGACGGTATGTCGTTCCATGATATTTTATATTGTTATTACTTATTATAAATATGGTAGCAATTAATATTATTTTTAAACTATCAGTGGTGCTGGAGTATACATATACCTATGTAAAAATTTGGAACCGAATTACAAAAAAATGACAAACGTAATTATTTGTTGTGCAAATATTCAATTTTGTCTAAATTTGAATTTAAGATGTCTGTAAAAAATAAGAAAATTGCTACCAGAGAAATAAAGGGATTATTTAATGTGATAAAAATTTCAACTTCAAAATTTCATAAAAATGTAATTTGAATTTCCGGTAGAAATTTTTTTTTGATGAAGTAAGACAAACTTGTAAGGAATCTTGCAAGTTTTCCAGGTATTAATGTTTTATGTTTGTAATTATAATGCCGAAAAATTCCATTCCGATAGCCGTAGGATCGACGGTGGTACATAATATTTGATACGTGGTTTATTGTTACAGTGGATGTATGCGCCAGTGGTAGTCGTCTCTGGGTAGAGGTGTGGGGTTAGGGTAAAAGCTCGTTTGGTGTACGAGCAGATTGTAGTTAGTCACGTACAGTGTTGGGAATAGACAACTAATAATTTATCTAGATAAAGATAAAGATAACGGTACTAAATGTTATCTAGATAAAGATACAGATAACTAAACTAAATTTTATCTAGATAAAGATAAAAATGAATAAATATTTATCTAGATAAATATCAGATAATTTCATATTTAATTTTGCAAATATTCAGTGGTACAGGTATTAAAAAGAGAATTACATAATTTAAAACATTTAAAAAACAGTACACCTAGTTTACTTTATAGATAAACTTCATAAGAATATACAAAATCATTTTCTGACTTAATAAATAGTTAAATAAATAAGGTAACATTATTGAAAAAATAAAATAAATGTCTTTTTTAAACTCATTTAAAACATTTTAAAAATTAACACAAAATAATTTATTTTTTAAATAAACTCTATAGAAATATATGAAGAGGCATTCTCTGACTTTATAAATAATTACAGAAATAAGGTTACATTTAGAAAAAAAAATAATGGTTTAGCCATATTTGATCTACAACATACAATCATATTAAAAGTTCTATTGTTTGACCTGTTACACCTAGGTGTCAAAACTTGGATTGCCTCAACTGGGGCTGAGGATGGAATAGTAGTATTATATTTTAAAAATACCTCTTTCATAATAGGGTATTGATTTAAAATGTCTAAGTCTTTTTTGTTTGAACTTAGGAAAGATATTTCTAGTAGTATTTGCATCATTTATAGTTTTATTTCAATTTCGAAGTATTTTTCAGATGGTTAGTTGATTCTTCGGTTGATTGCGTACTTCAATCATTCTGTTTTTTGGATTTTCGATGGGCCAGCATTTAGAACTTATACAAACCGTTTCATAATTAAAATAAACAAATAAACGAAACAAAAATAACAAAAAAAATCGTAATTCTTCAAGAATTTTTCACCAACGACGAATCAAGATAGTAAGACAATGAGTTTGTTGTTAAGTGATAACTGAGAACGGCGAGTTCTGAATACTGGGAATAATATTAATAACTACCACTAATGAAAAATGAGTAATGATCACTATGTAGATATTATAAATATATTTTTTATAAGTATATAATATATATAAATATATTATGCTTGTGTGTCCATGAATGTTGTTTTATTTTCGTCGGCTCAACACAATATGAGTACCTATTGATAATTATTATTTGTTTACATTTTATACATAATTCTATGAAATGAGTATCAGCTAATGAAGACGACCATCGTCATACGGGCAGCGGGGGTAGATGTTTCCGATTTTGCTATTATTAGTTGCTCTCTCAAATTACTAAGTAACATGACATATTTTTAATTTTATACTTTTAGATCGTTTCAATATTTACGATGTGAAATTCCAGTTTTATAATAAACATTCTTATTGGAATACCTGATATGATAATACATTTTACCAAACGTCTGTTTCCCGTGTAATAGGTTACGGTATACAGACAATTACGTAAATATAAATAACATAACAATTTTTTTTGGAAGTCCACAAATAAATTATCTAGATATGTACTCATAGATAACAAGAATTCTATCTAGATAAAGATAAATATAACTTGGCTAAAATTTATCTAGATAAGATAAAAGATAAATATTTTTTATCTATATAAATTTACCTAGATATTTCCCAACACTGGTCACGTACGCCACTCGGTGGCAAACGGCACACTTGCTCGAGGCAAGGGGGGGGGCGGGACTGATGACGTCGAGGAAGAAAAATCGAAATAAAAATAATCCAACAGCCATTGCGTCAAGGCCGTAATTGAGCGGGGTGGCGAGGGGGTGGGGTAAGGTTCAACCTGTAATAACTTTTTTCAATATATTATTGTTGGTTTATTTCTTAAGGGGATTGGAAGCGGCGATTTTCTTTCTCTGTCTAACACACGTGCAGCATTGTAATTTAGATATTTTCTAGTTCCAACATACCGATCAATCTATTGAGGCGATAAGGAATCTAAAAACAGTTTTGATTTCGTCGTCAAGTCTACTTTAGATTGACTTCCCCCCTTTTTTGATTTTTTTCCACAACATCCAATAAATCAGGTTTGAGCAAATTAGAAACCTAAAAATCATTGAAAGTTAATTTTTTGATATTCTTAGCACAAAATTTCAAAAATGTGGGAAAGTCGATCTATAGAACATTTTGCGACGAATAAATATCTGTTTTTAGATTTCTTATCACATCAATAGATCGATCATCGGTACGTTGGAAGTGCAATTTTGTGCCGATTTCAAACAGTAGCCGTTTAGGTGACATGTGCGTGCACGTACGAGTCCGCGCGGAGCCCGGTACACGCAATTATAACATAATTATAACATAATTACATAAACAATAATATAGAAGATGGAACCCGACTATCGCATATATATTTTATATCTATATATAATATCTAATTATCGCTCGTGCAAATACGTGCATGTGTAACGGCCCTCATAGACGGTATTGAAACTGATTTCGCGACATATAGTATAGGTACGCCCGTTATTTCGTCCATTCATCAACGTAAACTGACGACGCGACATGGTGAAACGTCTACACACAACTGCACTATTTGTAATTTTTATGAACTTTATAACACCAGAATTTGTAAATAATGTTAGATTCTGAACGGAGTGATGAATGTATTGATTGTACAATGTGTGTTTTTTTTTTTTATTTATTTATTATTTTTTTTTTTTGTGTCTGACGACAACATTTGGAGCAGTAATATTGCTTCGATTTTCTCGATCAGCAACTTTTCTGATAGGAAAGTGAATCAGTTGGTACTCTGGGGGGTCAAAAGTAAAATATTTTTAATACTTTTTAAACGCAGCGGGAAAAACCAACAAAAAAATTGTTTGAGTTAGGTACATCAAAATAACTAAAATCTTTTTCGTAACGCTGCGTATTTACGGTTTCTCACTGCTTTAGATATATCGTTTGTCAATAGTACACATCCAGGGTCCGCGGCTGTTGAATAATAATATTACGTGAGTATACAAAAATTAAAAATGTGACGAGTAATTCACTATAAATTTATAACAATTATAAGAATAACATCAATACAGCGTGTGTAGATAAGAACACGGTGCGCAGCGATTGTTTACCATAGCCACGACAAATACCGACGTTGTACGAGCAATCAGGAACAAATTCACACACACTAATGATAATTTACTACTAACACACACTCTGCGTAACGCGTATAGATGATAAAATTGCCTATACACAACCCCTTAATAAATCGCCGCTTCCAATCCCCTTAAGTGGGTTCTAGTCGGTCAATTTTTAAGGAGTAGGAATTTGGAAAATTATGTGGCAATTTCCTCCGATTCATGTCAATGTGTTTGAGTTCATGGAACATTAGTGTGTGTATGTGCTACACTTAGCGTATCTCAACTCCTTATATCCGCAGGCACATGACAAAACATTAAATTATCAAAAAGAATTCGACTACTTTTCGGTAAAACATACCTCGGCTGTGACAAAATTTTAAGACTCAGGGTGGTAAAATTTTAGTTCTTTAGGAACCCTAACATTTATTAACTTGTCTTCAGGAGAACGGCTGAAGATTTTTTTTGAAATTTGAATTTTTTCAACAAATATGATAGAACAAAAATGTCATTAAAACTGAAATTGTATGATATTATAATATTATGAAAAGTTCAAACTTTAAGGCAGGGCTCTGACAGTTCTCTATAGGAGATGTAAAAAATTGTATTATTTTAACAGCATTGAAATCGAACAATTCAAACTCTCACAGTTTTGACACAGCAAAAGTCTTAAAAACGATTTTTTTTTCTAACTGACTACAACCACCTAACATTTATCATAATACAGATGCTAATACCTTAAAAAAATAATACTATTAATAAATAAAAAAACAATAGATGAAACATTTAACATTCATAATTTAATAAAAGTGTAATCGACAAATTTCCAATAGATTTCCAAAATGTATGGAATGTATTGATGTTATAGAATCTGTTCGACGATTCATTTGAATACATGTATGTGCCCCACACAGAGGGTTGACCGAAAAACCACTCTGTGGGACGAGACCAATTTATTGCATGGAGTGCTATTTTACGCCTACTAGGTTTTTGGTAGGCAATGCAACAAACATGCCTGCCCAACGAATCATAGGCAAACTCATTCACAACGACAACACCATTGATATGAACTGTCGGTTGTGTGGAATGAGGAAAACGAGTTTATAAACATAAGAGCTTAATGAATGATGATGCAGTTTAGTTATGGGGGGGGGGGGGCTTTTCTCTACGATCCGGTCGGTCAGGTCCTAGAGAGCACACAATATTTCTAAAAATTAGCTTAAACATAAGGGGCCTCGTCACTACCAGGTTATTTTGTCAAAAACTACTGTTTCTAAATCCAACGACACGTGTCGACAATTATCACGATTTTCGTTCTGTAAAAATATTCGGATTCTCCGCAATATACACGACTAAATGACCTAGCTATATTTTTAAGTTTTTTTAATTTAAATCACAATAAATATTGTAAAAATTTAAAAAAATTGTAGATCTTCAAACTTAAATATTTAATGAACCAAGTACAATTTTAAAAATGTGCCTCGGTCGATCTCTTGTACTTGTTGTAAAACAAAGAGTATATTGCCAGAATGCAAATCGAGGTAATCGTTGCGACGTATTGTTTGAATTAGAATCATATGTTGAAGTGAAAAAAAGAATTTTTCGTGATGATAATAATATTACGTTTTGACATTCGCTTGCGAGTGCGTGCGACGTAGCCCAAAGCTACCGCCGTGTCGCTCATACATCTAATAACGAACAAATGTAATATAATTAGATACGTATAATTCGTAATATAATCCTATAACAATATTTGCAAAAACTATAAAATCCGTGCCCTGATAATAATTTATACACATTAAATGTTATTGTCATATTTCCTTGAATTCTAATACTTATTTTATAAATTTATTATTTTTGATCACTTTGAATTTATTATTTAGTCCCTATTCAGCTTTCTTTCTGTAAAGAATAAATAATTTTTGTAGTTAGAAAAATGAATTAAAAGTATAAAGTAAAATCTAAAATTCCTCTATCCAAAAGAAAAAACCACAAAGGTTTCATTAAGGTTTTATTAACGCCGTAAAAGGCTGTCATACCAAGAACCAACAAAATAATAGAGATGGAATAAAGTAAGTTTTTAAAATATAAAAATAAACAAGTATTTAAATTATCATTATTATTTTACTTTTTATTGTTATTTACAAAAATAGGATACCTTCTGAGTAAGTACCGAAGACAATGGGTCACATGTGATCATTTCTTATCCCCTTTCCTCAATTGATATGAATTTAGCTTTACCACTAACTTGCGAAATCGATGACAATTCATACATAGACAGCAATAAAAAAGTGTTGGTTACGTCATCCCCTAATATTGGCCAAAAAACCTTACTTCAACATTAGTAACTAGTTTATCAAAAATAAAAATTGTCAATGAAGTTCATACTAGGACAGAAAGAAATGATTCGATGGAAATTAATGTGACTAGTAGAAGAATAGTTAATATAATACATTTATTTAATCAAATTAAAAACGTAGAATATCACGAACCATTTGAGTGTGGATTTAAAGACATGATCTTAATCGGAGAAAAAAATTCGGATTTAAATCTATTTTCCATTTCAAATGTTCGATGTGTAATATAAAAAAAAAATATTTCAACGGAAAATGAACATTTAATGGACAATTACATTATGTTATTGTCTGTATTTAATCAATGTTATTAAACAAAAATAAATCAAAAACGAAAACAAAAATAAACTATAACACGAAAATTAAATATCTAAAGTTAAAATGAAAAACAAAAATGAAAAATTGTTATGTTTACAAAATGCACGATGAACATTAATTTATAATTTATAAGAAAATATAATTTTATTATAACTTAATGTTATTAAATATTAATATTATATTAAAATATTAAATTATTATTATTTACTATACAAAAACAGCTTGTTTTATCAATATTTATCTTTATTTTGTACGGACTATTTACTATTTAGTACTTTTGTTTCAATGCATTAGAGCAAATTTTTAATTTTTATGTTTAAATGTATATTTTATACCTATAACTGTATGTTAAACTTCAGGATTATTTTTATTACTTTCTCTAGAAAAATAACACTATAGTGTTTCAATTTAACTATACACTTTTAAAATTTAGAATTTTGTATTAGTGAAAGTATGTATGGTTAGATACCACAAGTTAATTGCTGACGGCGATAGAAGTGTTTATTAATACATTTTGGAAGCGAAACCTCACAAAAATCGTAAAGTTGAAAAAATTGAATTGAATTTATTGAGGAATATCTGTAAGAAAATGGGGGAAAACCCTACAAGCAAAAACAAGCAGGGAAATTGGAAAATAGAAAATGACTAAAATTATATTTTAAGATTACATAAAGGAATAGTTTTCGCAATTCAATATAGAAGAAAAAATAGAGATAAAGATAACGATTTACGAAATTATATTTTGAACGCATTATTGGACAACATAATAAATGCCTGTCTTATTTTTGAAACAAAGAATATACCATTAATTATTTAGAAAAATGTAAAGCTACAGATTCACTATTTTATTATAATTTAATGCAACCTGTTCGTTATTTGGCCAGACATAGCCGCTTCTAATGCACAATGTTGACAGTAACGTCGTTGAATCGTTGAACGGTATTATCGCTAAATTAATTGGTGGAAAAAGAATTAATTTTGCCATGAATATGTCATATCAACCCTTGTTTCTGCAGCTACAGTATTAAAAATACAAAACGTCCACTTTATTTATTACATAAAGCTTTACTCAAGCGTAGCCTTGGCACAAAATGTCTATCAATGAAGTTGGAATTGAAACCTTAAAATATACAAAATTGACAAAATGAAGTAAGACATAAATGTTTATATTTAAATTGATATTTCGAAGTGATAACATAGATCCATCGTATAACGAAAACTCTAAAAAACAGATATGACAGAAGAACAATATGAAGAAGAAAAAAATAATGTTTACAACTATTAAATGAATTATGAAATTTCAGCTAATTGGAAAATTATTGAAAGAGAAACTATTGAACAATCGGGATCCAAAATATGGATTGAGTAATGAAGAAATTTTATTACTGCTTCGAATTTTGAACGAATTATTTGCCTACGTAGTGATACAGCATGTGATAGTACAGGTAAAAGCATGACTAAATAAATAGGTATGATCACAAAAAATTAGTTTTCGTTCAGTTGGCGCATCTCCCACTATTCTAAACACAAAACCATTGCTCGTAGTTCTCCGCATTTCATTGGCCGGCAATATTATTGCCGCCAAAATATAAATCTTCATTATATTTTATTATCGTAATTAATGATAATGTAACAATTATTGAAAGTTTATTTGTAAATTGTTTCGATTTCGTTTTACATTTTTTCAACACAATTTTAAAATGCCGAAGTGTGTATTCGAAGGTTGTTCTAGTGGCTGTAGGAAAAAAGGAGTTTTCTTGAACAAAACAATAGTGTTGCATAGATTCCCCAAAGATGATGAAATGAGGTTGTTGTGGCAAAAACAAATTAACAAAGATAAAATCAATTTTGATTCTGGTATGGTTTTTTATTCACTTCTATTTACTATACCTTCAACTTTCAAGTAAATAAAATTATTTTTCATTATTATTTAGCTGTAGTTTGCTCATTACATTTCAAACCGTATCATTATAATCTTTCAAAAAAACATTCTACCAATAAAAACTATGCTCGTTTACTTAAAGATGATGCAATACCTTTGAAGTAAGTACTAAGTATAGTAATGGATGTATTGTATTTAATATAATCTGTAATACCTATTTATTGTTTAAAAACATTTTCATTTTTAAAGTTCTTATGGAGTAGATTTCTATGACTTGCCTATACGCAGAACATTTACTCCTGGTACTCCTGTTTCGACAGAATTATGGACTCCAGCTGGAAGGTTTTCTGTGTATGAATATTTATATTAAACATAATTTATATTTTATTAAATTATAATTAAATGTTTAGAGAAATTTTGCCTGCTGAAAACATATCAGAAACATCAAAAAAATGCTGTGTTAGATTATTTAATGATGAACATGATTTAGGTCTGGGTGTTAAGCCTCTTACAAGTGATGATGATTTGATTTTAAGGTAAGAATAATAACATAAAATCAATCAATTAGTATAAGTAAAAATTAATAATACCCAATTAAAAATTATTCCATAGACCTATAGACCTAGACCATAGACTAGGTATAAAAGTAATACAATTTAGTTTATAGGTTTTCTAATATTTTTGTTTATTTATTGTTTGCATGTGAAACTGTGTCAGATCAATTTATCCAGTCTTGTAAAGTATTGGATCATATGGAAGATATTGGATCATCATGATACCTAAATATTATTGTTATAGACTGTAGTTATTGTTATTACTAATTACTATTATTGTTATTGTTATTATTAATATATGTGTTAGTTATTTATATGTTAGATATTTATATGTTAGATATTTATATGTTAGTTATTTACATGTTAGTTACTTAGATCAATTAAGAAAACATACTTGTGTGTAATTAACTGAATTAACCAATAAGTGGTGTATTGATATCAATAAAAAAATGTATATTACTTAAAATTGTGTAATTTATTATAATATTAGATTAAAAGATGATGTTCAAAAACTGAAAGAAGAAAATGAATGTCTTCTAATTAAAAATAAATGGTACCAGGATTTTATTGATACAGAATGTAATCGCTTTGAAAGTAAATTTGGTGAAATTTTATCAAAACTTTTCACACCAACCCAAATTGATTTAATACTAAATCCTAAAAAAAAAGTATACCGTTGGACACCCGAAGATATATCGTCAGCAATTACTTTAAGGAGCATTTCTCCAAAATCATATCGCTACATGATAAAAAAAAAATTCCCATTGCCAGGTGAAATTATTCATTGAGCTATATATTTTATTTTCACTTTTCTAAATATAAACCAATGGTCCAATTATGTTATAGCTCTATCCACACTCAGAAGATGGGTTTCTAATTTTTCAATTGAAGAGGGTATTTTGACATCTGTTTTATTTCTCATGAAAGCAAAAGGTGTATATTTTTAATTTTTATTGAGCTATATCATAATTTTATAAATGTTCAAACAAACTTAATTATGTTTAATAGCTGAACTTATGAGTACTTTTGATAAATTAACAGTCATTAGTTTTGATGAAACATATGTCTCAAGTAGAATTTGTTTCGAGAAAAAAAATGAACGGGTGATTGGACCACACAAATGTGTGCAAACTGTAATGGCTAGAGGTACTTACTTTTTTTATTATTTTATTTTGTATAATAGTTGATATATTATATGTTTGAGCAAAATTATATGAAAAGGTTTAGTAAGCGATTGGAAGCAACCAATATTTTATGACTTTGATACAAAAGTAACAAAAGAGCTATTATATTATATAATTGAGAAGTTATACAGTATTGGATTCAATGTACTTTCAATGGTGAGTGACATGGGGTCTTCCAATGTCGGTTTATGGAAAAGTTTAGATGTGTCGACAGAAAAGACTTCTTTTGAACATCCTATAACTAGAAGTAATGTATATGTTTTTGCGGATCCTCCACATTTGTTGAAGTTGGCTCGTAATCACTTATTGGATAAGTGAGTAGTTCACACTTCATTTTTTATTGTATAAATTGAAAATTATTAAAATATTATATTTTGTAGAGGATATATACTCAGAAATGGACATTTTATTGGGAAAAATATTTTTGAATTGTTATTAAATTTAAATACTGGACATGACTATAAGTTAGCATATAAACTCGGTGAAAGGCATCTAACTGTACAAGGAACTGGTCGTATGAATGTGAAATTGGCAGCACAAATTTTTTCCAACACAGTTGCTAAAGCTATTTCCTTCTGTGGAGAAAGACATTATATGAACAATTTAAACTGGGAAGAAGCAAGTATTATTTTTCCACTTACTTGTGTTAATAACAAAATTGTTTACATTTAAATAACAGGCATCACAAGTAGTTTTATTGTTCAATGACTGGTTCGACCTCTTTAACACCCAACATAAATATGACAATGGGGTACCAAGTTATGGTTTAAATGAAAACGTACAAAATGAATTACTTGACAGGATGACAGAGTTCATTGAATCAATGAGAGTGCATGGTAAAAGATCATTACTACCTTTTCAAAAGGGTAATAATATACAAACATTTCATATCATTTAAAATAAATAATACATTTTGTTTTATTAAATATTATTAATCAAAGCATCATTGTCAATAGGAATAATTATATGCAATACATCTTTGAAAAAATTGTTACTTGATTTAAAAAAACAGTATGCATTAGAATACATTTTAACCAGGAAATTAAATACAGATGGCCTGGAAAATTTGTTTAGTTTCTTGAAGGGCATGGCTGGAAGTGCTTGTAATAACATCACATCTTTAGATTTCAAATATTGGTGATTTTTAAATAGAACAAAATTTTAATTAATGTTATTATATGACTAATATGTAATTAATTATGTAATTATGTAATTAATTTGTTATGCGTTATAATTTATAGCCTAAGATGGTACATATTAGGCAAGCATTCCAATATTATATTCACTGAAAACACTAATACACAATGTAGTATGGAAGATAAATTGTTGGGTGAAAATGATTGTTTTACTGCCCAAATATTATTATCATCTTTTAATGATTCTTCCATTCATGCTAACAACGAAGCCAACATTGAAGGGAATGTAATTACTGTTCCAGAATCTGATTTTCAGCTACTAAAACAATTTGAAGTAATTTTATAAATACTTCACTTTCCCTTTTGTAATAGGTACCTAGGTTCTTAGTTTAAATTTTTATTACTTTAACATGGCTTATGTATTGTTTTAGATTGATACTGAAAATTGTGAAAAACCAGTATTCAATGATATTGAAGAAGGGTGTGCTCAATACGTTGCTGGTTATGTTGCAAATCGATACTCAAATAAATATCCCTATTTATCAAAAATAAATTGTAATGATACAAATAACTGGACAACCTACATTTCTAAAGGGCATTTGACAATACCATCAGAAAATCTTTTTAAAGCTGTTTTGCAAATAGAACGTGAATTTAAAATACTACACGGTGAAAGTTTATCAAAATCCCCATATGTTTTTAAAACATTATATGAGATCACAAAACCGAAAATTGAGAAACTTAATGTACCTGATGAAGTATTACACTGCCTTATTAGAACACGAACATATATCAGATTAAATAATTTAAATAAACAATTAATCACAAAACAACAAAAACAATCAGACAAACTGAAAAAAATTAAATTTACAAATTAATAATACTTTAATAATTATGTACACCTATATTAACCTATGTACATATGTAAATAACAATAAATAAAAATAAAAATTAGTTTAAGTATTAATTGTTATAAGAATATGAACTTAAGTCTTATGAATTGTAAATAATATTTAAATACATTGCAATTTGTATTTAGTACTATAGTAGTATAGTCTATAATATATTTTGTACTTTTGTAGTAATGTAGTATTGTACTATTGTCTTGTCTATCAAAAATTCAAAACTAGCAAACAAAATAGTTAAAAACGAGATAAATTAACAACCAATCAGAAGCGGAGAACTACGCGATAGACGAGGTAAGGGGTGGTATGCGTATCACAAAGTTGTGATCATACCTATTTATTTAGTCATGGGTAAAAGTATGCTGTACAAATCTGATATAGACTGTAAAGCAATTTAGTATGAGCGTGAACATGAAGAAGAGGCTATTTTGGAATTGGAAAAAGTTTTAGGTGTGTAAATATCAAAATGTGGTTTATTTAAAGATTCCAGGTTTTTTTTTAGGGGCAACACCTGATGGTTTAATCGGCGATAATTCATTAATTGAACATAAATGACCTTTATCAACAGCAAATTGAACGCCCGAAGGAGAAATATTTCATAGAATAAATTACACTATGGAAAATTAATAAAAATAAAGATATCATAGGAATAAATACCAACCATAAATATTACTACCAGGTTCAGGGACAACTACACGTCACTGGACGAAGATTTGGTATAATACTATATTGGACAAATAAAGGTATAAAATATGAAACAATAGTCAATAGATGATATATTTTATTATAACAAAATGTTTCCAACACTAAAAATGTTTTTCTTCAATTGTCTACTTTCTGAATAAGTTAATCCCAGACATACCAGAAGTATGTCAATAAGAAAACCTACTTATATTTTGGAAGCAAAAACGAAGAATGAAAAAAAAGGTATAAGCTGCACTAATACTTCTTTGAATGATGTCAATATATTATTGTGGTTATGACAATGGTTATGTACATATTTTATTATAATTTAATACTATTTTATCACTATTATAATAATAATAATTATTTTATTATGTATTATAAAAAATATGTTTATCAAAAATATAAAATGTGTTTTTATCACAAAATAAGTACGTAATTTATAATGCTTACTATAAAATTAATAAAGCAGATGTTTATGCTTCGTAATTCGTTGTTTTCCCTTTTCAGATAATATTTTTTAAATTTTCAACCTTTATGTTAAAGCCTATAATATGTTCCATATATTTTGATCGTAAATTTAAAGGTAACCTAACCTAACCATCACGGAGTTATATATATTATGCTAAAAGGGGCAGAATGATTTTTTTTCTACTAGTATACTACCAAATAAATAATACTGATAACTTTACACTGCAGACTATTTTCAGATATTTATTGTCGTACGAGAAAACATAATTTCCTATAACTATGCGATATGGAATATTGCGATAACGATTACGATTATTTGTTCTGTAAAAATATTTGAAAATGTGGTTCAAGGTTTTTCATAAGTTGTTGAAAGTGTAAATTTAAAAACAGTTGAGCTTAAATCTACAATGCATTTTTTATGAGCGTTCAAGTTAGAATAATGGCAATATTCATAAAAATCACAAAAATATATAAATCATTTTTAATTAGATATTCCAGAAAATTTGTCTTTTTATGTCTAAGATTTTAAAATCGAAATCTAGATTCCTCACTAGTTTGCCTACCTTAAGCAAAAAAAAAAGATGTCAACCTGAAAGTCAAATTGAATTGTTTGAGACTTTAAAGCATATTTGTACTGCATTATATATTTACTCGATTTTTGATAGATTTTATAATTTTGTTGTAATTCAAAAACCGTAAATACTTTAAATTCTAATTAAGAGTTTTGAACTATAAACGGACATTTAAAATTTTCATTTTTTAGATTTTGAATAAATTATAGAATAAATATATAGATCTGAAACCAACTACACTAATTGAATAATAGTTTTATTTAGTATTCTATATTTCTGTGTAGCTGAAGCCCGAAGATTTGTGAAAACCAGGTTTCTAGAAATATTTATTCAAAAACAATATTATATACTTACTACTTTAGGTATCCTTAATTATGTTACTATTTAAAATTCATTAGGGAAAAGTTTGTTTGTCACCACAGTGGCTTTAATAAAATGCCAACTGAAAAAATTATAAAAATAAATTCCAAAAACACTCAATACCCAGATATATTATTAACAACGAAATTAGACACATCCCAGACAAGAATAACCAGTGTTGTGCTTAGATAATTTTTTTGTATCTAGTTATAGATAAGATATATGAACTCAAAATATATCTGGATAGAGATAGATAATGATAAATTAAAATATATCTAGATATAGATACAGATAAAATGAATTTTATCTAGATGAAAATGAGATGATTTTTTATAAATGATATTCTTAAAATATGATTTTGTTAAATTTTATTTTTATATTAGGTTTGTAGAAAATATTAATACACTTATGACTTATGACTATATATAATTTTAGTTTAAATTACTAATAACTATTTGTAAAATGTGTTAAATAATTAAAATGATCATTCCAACAACAATGTCAATACTTACTCCATTTTCTGAAAAGGAAGATTAGTTGTGGTCTTGTGGATATAAAAGCCAACTGATGGCAGAATACATTGTATAAACTACATAGGTATATGATTATTATTTATTAAACTATTATGTTGAATTATACATATACATTTATTTATGATACATATCAAATAGGTTTCAAACTAAAAAGAAAAAATAACAATACTATACATAAATTTGTTAACATTTGAAAATTAAAATATCATAAGGATAAACAATTTTGATATTTAATATAATAACATAAATATTTACCTTTAGTCTGTTTAAAATACAATTTTATATCTAAAATACATTAATAATTATAAAGAAAAAAATTACCAGTTTAAAATACAATTTTTATTTTTTATGAACCTATTGCATGTTTCTACAACACAATAATTTTTTAAATGTTTTATCACCAAGGCGATTACGCCTTGAAGTTAAAACTTGTACTGCACCACTAAATAGTCTCTCTACAGGTGCAGACGAAGGAAGAATTGTATTGTACTTAATAAATATTTTTTTAATTACTGGATAATTATTCAACATATCTAATTCTTTTTTTTTTTAATTCAAAAACTTTATTAATTGTACTTGTACGTTTGATTCATTTTCTTGACTTAGGTCAATTCCATCACTATGGCATTCAGAAGAGTAATTTATTGAATCATAAATCATAAATTATCATAAAACTCTTTATCACTCGTACAATCACTTTCTTCATTTGCAGAGTCTGGCTGTATAATAGTTAAAGTTTACATAGAATTACATTCTTCAATAAATATTTTCTTGCATAAATCTTTGTATCGAACAGGCACCCAATCCAATTTAAATTTTGGATGGCTAATTGAAGCAATTATAAAATCTTTGCTTTTTAGATCATTTAGATAAAATAAAAAATTAAAATCTCCTCTCTAGAGAATTTATAATTGTACGACTCAAAGGTTTACAATATATTAACTGTTCAGATTGATTCAGTATCAATAACTTTCTTGACACTAATATAGTGGGAGTCACATATCCCAAGAAACTTTTTGTTTCACCTTGCAACTTGTCTAATGAAAAGGCCAATGGTTTCATAACCTTACAATATTAATTTATGAACCCCCACTCATTATTTTTCAATTTGGGCAAATGTAACTGTTCAAATATTATTGCTATGTTTAGTTTGTGATCTAAAATGTTTTGGGTTGCATCATATAATGAATTCCACCGAGTCACTACTGGAACTGGAAACTTGCACTTACAAATATCATACACTTTGTCAGATGCTGCAGTACTTCGACTTGCTAAATTCCAAAAATTCGAAAATTTAGAAAATGTAGATTTGGATATTATGATATAATTGTTATCAGAAATTTTTGAAATGTCACTAGCTGCAATTAAATTTAAAGTGTGAGCACAACAAAGCATATGTTTTGGTAGACAAAATGTACCATCTTTCTTTGAGTTTGATTCAGAAGTCAAAAACAAGTTATTGAATTCTACATTTTCTAACTCAAAATTTGAACAGTCTGATCCACTATCAGAATTTGAAGTAACTGAATTGTTTTCATCAAAATTACCTAAATCGTTCATTGTTTCTTTGTGAGCAATGTTTGGAGAAGTAGAGTACACCCTAAATGCTTTTCCAAAGTTTGCAGCATTATCCGTAACAATATGGGTTATTTTTGAATGTTCAATGTCATATATTTGTGTAATTTTTGATATAAAGTCAGCAATGTTTTGGTAGTTGTGGCTTCCCTTAATACGTTTACAACCAAGGACATATGAATGCCGAACATATGTTATTTCATCAATGAAATGGCATGTCATTCCTAGAAATAAATCAAAATAACATATTCAGTAATTTAAAAAAATACTAGAGAGATTGTCTCATTAGTTATTACAGAATAAGAACAAAGTCATTTAAACATAGTCATTTGGACTTTGGGATAATTGGAGAAAAAAAATATATAAATTAATAAATAAAATTAATTTCAATGAAATTTAAAATAGTACATTATTATAATATTATAATAGATCAATATCAAACATATTAAGAAAAGTAGTTCTGCTGGTTTATTTATATTTATAAATTATAAAACCATTGATATTATGTTTATAATAGGTACAAATAAAAAATATAGTATTGTATCATATCGAACCTAACCAATTATTATTTAATATTGCGTATTACCCAAAGAATAAGTATTAACTAACCTATTGGCATATTATAAGTATTTCTCTAATATTAGTTTAAAATGTTGATCATTTTTTAATATAATAAATAATAATACAAGATTTAGATTTTAATTTATTTTTTTAATTTTGACATTAATAACTAAATATTTTTTATACATTTTTGATATTCTATTTTAATTTTTGGCGTACCTAACTATAAAAAAAAAAAAAAATATTTTAGCCATATTTTTAACTTTAATATTTTATATAATAAATAATTTATAAATTGACTGATTTATATTTATCAATTTTTTCACTTTTTTTACTATCTCTATATCAAATGGCTATGTTAAAGTGTCCTAAATCAAGTCATTACCCATGTAACTTCGGTTGTTTGTACTCCATATGTCAGCCGGGCTGTAGCCCATAAGCGCAAAATATGACCCAAACGCAACCCAAAAGCACAAAAACAAATAACCCAAAAGCGCAAAAAAAATTACCTTTTTAATAACCCATAAGCGCAAATCAAATTTATAAAAAAAAAGCGTNGAGTCGTTTGATCCAGTAAGTCCAATTATTAAACGTTTAAAACTTGGTTTCTCACATGTTCTTAATGGACACATTTCGTTAATAATATAATCAAATACTAACGTCTTAACCTGAAAATAAACAAAATAACAGAAATTAGTATAATTATAATTATCATTATTATCAATTACTAGAACCTGGGAAACGAAAAACGGTACTGGTTTGTTATAGCCCCGCCACTCATGTTTGTTATAGGCCCTATTATTGTCTTAGGCATCATAAACAATTGTATACATTTTTTAATTTATCATTGTTTTATAGGTTATTATTTTTCCATTTTTTAATATTAAGTATAGGTATCTATCAAATTATTAGATTTATATCAATAAATAAACTACGATGGGTTTATTGTAATATGGATGGCTGGGCCATAACAAATCTGAGTGACGGGGCTATAACAAACCAGTACCCGAAAAACATTTAAAAATTACACAAATAACTAGCAGAGTAATTACCATTTCCTTTGTCACTATTTTTGGACGGAAATCAAGCATTTTTGTTTGAACAGAATTAGAATCAGAATTATTTTTATTTCTTGTTCTGGCTATCTCAACTTTGGAGAGTAAGAATGAATGTTTACTCTATTAAAAAAAAATTGAATAATAATTTTAATGTTAATGGGTAGGTACGTAGGTTACTTTGTATACCTTATAAAACAATTTCATAAGAATAAGAAATTGATGACTTATGACTACTAACACTATGTCTAATATGTATCTATGGGCTATGATATAATTTATAAATTATAATACTTCTAAATTATTGTTGTAGTACCTACTGGATACCAAGGCCGGACATTAATGAATTTAAAGTTAAAATTAAGTTAAAACGTTAAGTTAATTAACTCCTTACTTTTATTTCAAATTAATTTTTTACTTAATTAGTTACTTTTTTTAAAGATTAATATGTTAACATAAAGTTAATTTTATTCAAAAATATCTAAATTAAGTTAATTTTCGCCCAAAGAATAATGCAAATTTTTTAATGAGGATTTTAGAAAAGTAGGTTTTTGATAGCTAGTTAATACTTTGATGTATCATTTTAAAATTCCCCAGTAATTTTCATGGGCGTAAAGAAAAATTAACTAATAAATATTATTAGGTATATGTCTGGAATTTTTTATTTTGCAAATTAGAAAATTTTAACTTTAAACTAAGTTAAGTTACTTTTTTTTCTAAGTCAACGTTTAACTTGACAAGTTAACAAAAAAAAAATATGAATAACTTTTAACCTAGGTAACTTTATTATTTTAAAACAACTTAACTTAACAAGTTAAAAAAAATCGTTAACTCGTCTTGCTGGATACTATGTACAGTATATGAATAATATAATTTATAATACAGTATACACAATACGCACCTATTATAGTTAAGGTACTATGAAAACATTAATTAACTTTGTAGGTATTCTACTTGATAAAATATTTAAAAATATAGATACTCGTTTTCTAATAAAAAAAAGTATATGATTATTTATTTCAAATTTGAATTTGGACAAATATAATTTATTTTAAATGCTTCAATTATTAAAAGCTAGGGAATTAATTAGAATATTTTGTAAAAACACATTTTTCAAATTGTATTCTGGTTAGCAGGTTAGGTACCTAGCTGTAATACATAAACAAAATAATACTTATAGTAATAATAATAATTTAGGTATCCATTAGCCAAACTAATAAATAATAATATTATTTATAAAATTATTAATAGGTACAAAATATGAAACATTTTACTCTAAGATCTATATTATAATATATTAATATGTATAGTTGTGAAAATCTGATAAAACACTATTAATTGTAGATACCTACCGACTACCGTGTTATTTAAAACTTACTTTGATATGACTCAATAAATTTCCACTTGACTTGGTAGACGCACTTATATTCTTATGGCAGTTCATACACGATGCTATTAACTTTTCGCCATCAGTCGACACTAATTTGAAAAATTCATTAAACAAATACTTGAATTTAATGTTCATTATAAACGGTGTTGCTTTTGGATCATTTATATTTTGAGCAGTCTTCTAGGCGAGCTCTCTTTACAAAACAATCCATAATTGATAAAAAATATTTAAACGAATAATTATTAAAAAAAATGAACTGAATAGACCATGACTATTGTACTATACAGCGTACGCGGACGGTTATGAATGAAGTCATTAGTCAATACTCAATAATTATGATGGTATGATACTTTTTCCATAGGTAATGAATAATAATAAATGAAATATTTATAACTTGCAGTGGTTAATTAATAAAGGTTGTTGGCGAATGGTGAGTGGACTGAGTGGAAGTGGTGGTTTATTCTTATTAGTTATTGGTATTTTTAAACTATTATCAGGTTATTCTTAGACCTTCGACTTGAATTATTATTTAATATTGTTATATAATAAGCTAAGCTTATCTATTATGGTCTGTCGACGATCAACGATACAATTATTATTAATTTCTTAAAAGTGGTGCACATTAGCGACAAATGACAATAATAATACTAGGTACCTAAATATATACGTATAATTAATTTATTATATAATATATTATACAATTTTAAAAATAATATCAGAAAACATAATGTTCGTATATTTTTCAGATTACGTCTCGTGAACAATCAAGATAAATTAATTTAGATGACAGGTAGATACCAATTGTGTAATTTATCTAGATAAGATAAAAGATACGATTGTTTTATCTAGATGAGGTATCTAGATTAATTTATCTAACTAAATTTAGCTATTGCACAACACTGATAATAACTGATAGTTTTGTAAAAGTAAGAGTGCAAAACTATTTGGTACTTTTAAATTATTAAATTATTTAAATCACCAACCGAAATTGTAAATTATGTTTGACATTATTACTAAACTATTATGAAATTATATCATTGAAAAATACTAATAATTATTAAAGAAATTTAATGAGTGAGATATATTTAAAAAAGTATTATAATTCTTTAAGTATATTAATTTATTAATACTTCTTTGAATATTGTTATGATTTTAAGAAATTCAAATAATTTAGCAAGAAAAATAATAGTTAGAATTTTCTTAAGCTCGCTGCATAAATTAATATAATTTAGTTATTCTAGTTTGATTCTAAAAAGTTTGTCATTTTTTTAAAAATAATTTGATTTTTATTTAAAACATAAAAATATAAGCTCTTAATCTAAGGTTTTACAATTCACTGTTTTAGTTTGTGTTATTTGGTCCATATATGTAGCTATTACTTAATGAAAACATATAAGCTTAAACTGAATCTTAAGTTCAACTAGAGATACATAATACACTAAACATTTAACAAACATACACTAATTTCTAAGAAGTTAATTAAAATCTATTATTTTGATTGCGTATTTTTAATTTATTTCCATACTTAAATAATAAAAAGGGTTTGTTCAAAATACTTTTAAAGTTTTATGTTTAGAATTTTGAAATTCTTAAATTTAACAGTATACCTCATATTTATTTATATTATTTTATGAACTTATAGCAATCTTAATTGATACCATATTTTGGTATTCTTGTTGTTCGGTACAGAACAACAAATACGTCGCGTACACTCACATACGCGCGTGCGTGCGTTTTCCACGGCCGCCGCAAAACAGTGCCGTCACCGACACAGCTGTTTTTGTCGCGACCAACCGTTGCCGCCGGTCGTATCAGCGGTAACGGACGCGTTATCTCGCGTGTGTATACGCGACGTTCGTTGCACCGACGTCGTTGTCGTATATCGTGTGTGCGTCGTGCGTGTGTGTAAAAGGGTCCGACCGTCAGCGTCGACGCGCAATTTTTACAACGTACTGTTCCGCAGCCGACGCCTTCCATTTTTTATTATTTTGTTCTCTGTATTTGAGTGCCATCCGATTTACAGTTGGATGTGCTGACATTTGGCGTCCGTGTACCCAAAACTGTCGAGTTCTCCCGGTCTAACCGCAGAACACTCAAATACAGCGTCGTCGCATTATTTTAATTATGCGTGCTCGTCGTGAGTCTCTGTCGCGCTCTGTGCTCGTGCAAGGTTCGCGACACCGCCGTCCACCACTTTCATCGTCATCGCCAGCAGTGTCATCAGTCATCACTCATCACCTTCAACATCATCGTTCGTGTCATACCAGGTCGATCAGGTCGTACTTAACTTACACTCATCATTTTTGTTATCATTGTTAATATTGTTAAGTGGTTCGAACCCTAATTTTATTCTTGTCTGTAAACGTAATACAATGCCGTTCGTATGATCATCGTATTTGGAGTTACAAAATTATTTTGATATATGTATACAACCTCTTTACCTTACTTCTATTTTTCTTTCCTTCCTTAATACAGTCCACTCAAAACGGTTTCGTGTGCAGCCCACTCGCACACACTTGTTATATACAAAGAATGTTCTTAATTGTTCACCTCTTTACCTTTTATGTGACCTATGAGCCTACAATATATTTCAAGTTTTATTTGAATAAAGTAAAAATATTATTATGTATTACCAATTGAATAGATTCGTATAACATGTAATCTTAAATATTACGTTTTATTAAATATTTTTTGTAAGAATTAATCATTCACATAAAAATTGAAAAAAAAATAGTTTTTTCTTACATTAATTTTTTTTAAAGGACATTGGGAAAGTTAACTTTACTATTAATAATATTTATTTAATGTTTTTGAGATGTTACAAGAACCATTGTATTATTGCGTTATGACATGAGCAATACAAGTTTATTTGCTACATCTCAACACACAGTCTTAATATATTAATTCTGACACTTGATTATTTGCATCTACCTATTAATTGTACTACTTATTTTAAAATGTTTATAACTATTGCTATGGACCGGTCACTGGCGTCCTGCTTTAACCTAATTATAGTATAATAATTATACTAATGTAGCGGGATATCCTCCCGAACGGCTATTATTACTATTATTATTACTATTATTGTTACTATTATTGTTACTATTATTATTATTATTTATCGGACGCCTAGCCGTTAGTTAGTTGTAGTCTAGCGACATCCCGGCGATGTTTTAGGCCCGAGTCCGTGGTGATCGTCGTTTGTTGTACATTCTTTTAAAATTTTATTCGTAAGAATAGTGGCCGCTGATCACAGCTCGGGCCTAACACACCTCGTGTTCACACGAGGTTTGTGGACACGCACGACACAATGCGGAGAACGGTAGCGCGGACGTTGCGCTATATTCAACCGCTAGAAAAAGACAATTTTGATATATATTGTGCGCGACAGCCGATGGCCCGCTCGCCGGCCAGCGACGGCGGCGCGGGACTGCGGAAGGGGAACGCTTCGCACGGAGCTTCGACATGTTCGACTTGGAGCGTCCGTGACTTTGGCGGTAAACCCGTTCCGCGTTCGAACAGTAATTGTATTCATAGTCCATACTAACTTAAATTTGTGTAGAAGTTACCTACCAAGTTACCTACTTCCCTTGTAGAATTATCTACCTATTTATACATTATAATATGTTAACTAAATTAACTTATTTATTATAAGTGTATTTATTAATTGATTTGTAAGTTATAACATATCGCTCATATTATGTTGACTAACTTGCACAATAATATTCAAGTATTAAATATTATACTTATCTTAATTCATAAGGAGAAATTTCGATGCACATTGCATATTGTTTTCCAAAGTTACATAATTCTTGTTTTATAACATCCTTACATGGCTACATGTTTGACGTTTCATGTATTTTTGATTAAGAATAAAAGATTTTTATATTGTTTTGACAATATTCAATCTTAAGTTAATTTTATGATTATTAGGGCATTTACACTAAAGTCCGTTTTTTAAATTAAATTTTATGATTTTTACTTAAAACAGTAACTTTGAAACTTGGCAATAAAATTTTTACCAAATCGAATATTTTATCGTAATTTTAATTTTTGTGAATGTGGGTGAGCTACGGGAAAAAAATTTAGAACAATTATTTTTTAAGATAATAATTATAAATATATAGTATTAATAGTCCTTGTGAAAGACTTGATGAATAATGTTGTGAAGTCCTGAGATGCTTTTTGTGGTTCGGTTCAAAACTTGTTTAAGATAAAAAAAAATTAAATGCATTTTAAAGGAGCATTGTTTTGAACTGTATGGTATTTTTTAGATATTTTAGGGCATTACATTCAAAGCCTTAATCGTGGCGATACTTAAGACTTATAAATTCATTAATTGCTCATACACAAAAGTACAAAAGAGTAGGTAACAAAACATGGGAATATCATAGTTATTAATTATTACTTTGATGTATTTATTAAAAACCAAAAACCTTCAATATCAACATTTTGACAAAATTAAAAAAAATTCTAATAGATATTGCCACTATTATTTATTTTACTTCACAAGAAACATTTAGTTCACCAGCAACAAAACGAAAATATTAATTATAATTAAGAAATAAGATTCTAAAAGATTACAAGACTCCAGTTTAAATTGAAAATTAAAATTCTTCTTAATAATCTATTGAGATATTCAATTTATTTTCCTTTGGTGTCTAAATTTGAGAAAAATATTTACCAC
>NW_019104393.1:0-63759 GCF_001856785.1 Myzus persicae
CTACACATGTCTTAGTTAGGTCCAACTTACAAATTCCGGAAATCAACTTACAAATACTTACAAATGAAGATCTTTAACTTACAATCGGTCCGGTTAAATTTTTTCAATATGGGGGGGCTAACTTCACACACGTAATCTTGTATTATATTTTCAAGTTTTTAACGGAGCAAATATTTTTTTATCGATATTAATTTTTAAAAAACTAATAATAATCGAAAATTACATGTTTGTATGTACATCATAGATCAACATGAGCTAAAATATTTTGAAAATTGTATGGTATATTGAAAATGCTTACATAAACATTCAGTGAAAATTGCATGTATCTACCGTAATTTTTTTAGAGTTACACCAAAAAGCAAAATCGATTTTGTCGAAAATTGGTTTTCCGTAAAAATCCCGTTTACATTTATTTTTTTGTTTGTTATTTTATTATTCTCTTTACCGCCGGAAAAGTTACTGAAGTTGAAAATCGAAGCATTATTTCGACTACTCATCGTGTGTACAGATACAAATAAATATATATATATAATAAAAAAACAAACATTGTAAAAATAATATATTCATCACTCTGATGAGAATCTAAAATACAGATACAAAATATGAAAAATGACTAAAAATTTTTTTGTAGTTGTTAGCCTTGGCTACACTGCAGTGGCCCTGACGCTGAGTCTAGGCGGCACATCCGTGTTGACAAGCAAAATTTCGAGAAGAGAGTGGTAGTCTTCCGCCGCTTTTCATTGGTCGTTGATATTTTGCAGGTTGTCGTGGACTCAAGCAGATGGTATATACAAGTCCCACAAATATTATGAAAATTTTTAGGTTTTACAGACGGATTACCTACTACAAAAATACATGTTATAAATGTAAAATTATTTGGCAAATGCTTATAATTTTTAATTATTACGAAATTGAAATTGAAATGTTTACTGCAGACGCAAAATAAAAGTGGAGAAGTGAATACCGCTCTGTTGTAAGGTAGGTGTTATAGAGTGTCACTGTAATGGAATATGGATGTGTTAAATTTTAATTCAATAATAGTATAAAATTAAAGCATCAGAAAAATATGTTGAGCAAAGCTGGCCAGTCATTACCTACTTAGCGTATAATATAATTAAAATATTTTTGGACTACAAAAATATAGCTACAGTTCACGTTTATCGCCCAACATGAACAGACGTCCTTTTCGTTTGTCCGTTATCTTTTGCACACTACACTAATGAGCTTAACTTATCATTGTTAATCAAAACATGTCTCGGAATACTTCGAAACGCAATTTATCTTCATCATCATCTCCACCTACCAAATCCAGCGGAAACCGAAGTAAAGTATTCATCACACCTAATCGCTATGCTTCACTCTCAGAGGACGTCACTTCTGATCAGGAGGTGTTTAGCCCTCCCTCTAGCGCAATTCCTTCCAAAGACCAGTGCAACACACCGACACCGCCCTGCCACCTGGAGTCCGCTTCAAGTAAAAATGTTTTTTTGGCACCTCCCTTTTATTTAAGCAGTAGCTACGAATTCAACACGCTCAAGAAATCTCTTTTTGACCTTGTCAATCCTTCGGGTATTAGAGATAAGTTTGGTACATTTTGAAAGCGGTAAATTGAGTCCCGGGAAAAAAATGGTAGTAAGTAAATAATATTTATATAAGAATTTAGGATATAATATTTAGATTTATATAGATTAAAAATATTACAAATACAAATTAACCAAAAAAATAAAAAACAAATGTCATTATTATTATACATTACATTACTTATATTATTATACACTCAATTTATTTACAAATTATCATTATTATTATATATATATTATGTACTTGGTAAAAACTTCATGGATATTGATTTAATAAACTCAAATCGGGTTATAACATTGCTGGTGTATTTGGTCATTTGCTCCCTTAGGTTTTGTTCCTTATTATCGAGCGTGCTTTTCTTTTTTTGATTTTTACTTCTTAATTTTATTTGGGTCTCTGACTGAACTTCGAGTAATTCACCAATAAAGTTAAAAATATTCGGATGTGGACTGTAAAAGCGTCGGTTTAATTGCGAACGATACGATTCACAACTATTGGTTGTACGCACGGTTGTAGCAGCAAATGCCGACCAAATATTCGGGAGAAATGTAGCATCATCTGATATGTAAGTGCTTAGTATATAATCGCAAAATAATTGTATTTGCTTGTCATTTCGTTGTATTGTCATTAAATCCTCTACAAAACATTCACTAACTTCTTCGGGCCTTAGAAATGGCAAACCAAACAAATATTTAAAAAAATTGCTTTTTTCTGAATTTAAAGTTTTGTAAGTGTTGACTAAACTAAGAGCTTGAATCTTTTTCCACCAATTTTGCCCTAAATGGAAACGGCATCCTCTTATTACAATTTTAGGCCAAACTAGCTTTGTAGCCGTGTGTATAGCAATCTCAAAATCTATAAACACTTCATCGGGAGAAAATGTAAGTTGATATTGCGCACAACTATTTATAGTATGTTCAAATAAACTTACATATTTTTCAGTTTCTTTATTCGGTAATAAGAAAAACAAAAGCGGAGTATACGATTCTTCGACAAGGCCATGAATGGGGAAAAGTTGGTAAAAAAAATTTGGACAGCTTCTAAAAGTTCCATCGACAAATATTGTATTGATTCCGCACAACACTTATAGGTTACTTTTTGTTGAAAACCACGATTTAAGATAGTATGGTTGCCCATCGACTACAGTAAAATGGCTTATCCGACGACCGTCAATATGAATCTACCAATCAGCTGTTTTTAATACTATAGCGCTTTTAGCGGAGAAAATTAAGAATATGCAGATTACTTATACCAATAAGCACAGCAAGCTGTGTGTTAAATGATAGTAATAATTTGCAAATTAATATTTCTCATGAATCAGCGTTATGTTCTAATACATCTGGTGAATTGTCACCACATAGATATTTATGTTAATTATACCTACAGTAATAAATTATTATTATTATGCATTTTTCTAAACTTTATTATTTGTGTTCTAGAATATTGTTTGTATTAAAACTATTGTAATTATTTAATTAGTATCCAATCAGTGGATACCATTTACAAAAACTTGTGTCATTTAACCATATAGGTCAATTTAGGTACTCATAATATCAATACCATTTTGTCTATGATTTAAACAGTGGCGCGAGTTACGAGTTTACAACACAATTTTTCTCACATGGAGCGCTGCAATACTAAAAAAAATGAGATTCACCCACGGACTAAGATAGTAAGGACTGGTATCGACATGGTTGGGGGGTAGTAGAGGAACGATCCTCAAATGTTTCGACACCGCCACTCCTCCGTCCTAAGAGGCCGCCGAAAGGTACAACTAGGGGTAAAAGCGCTCCTAGTGCCAATTAAAGTTACTAATATAATTTTTATTATTTATTAGAAGTTATTACTTAAAAAATTGTAAAAGTTTCAATTTTGCGTAGTCAGTCAGTATTGAGTACATTTTAAATTATAATGTGTAGTATATTATTGATATTTATTATTTTGAAAATTTGATTTTTTATGTTTTCTAATTATTATTATTGTTAAGAGTGTATCGTTGGGGAAAAATTTAATTATATAATTAATAATAATTATTTCTAAATCATATACATGCAGTCAATGAATGTCCACAAATAACAAATAAAAATTTTATAGTGCATATTTTTGCATATTCTGACGTTAGTGCATGTTCAGTCACCACCGTGGTGGGGACCACGACGATATATCCGCCGCCGGGGTTCGAACTCGCCTATACCCTAAGACTTTAACCAAACGCCTAAACCTACGGGACACCTACTCAGATGCTTTCAGACGGAAAAATTTGAGCATTTAAGTCGTTTGCATTTATTAGCGAATACTGCAATACACATTGTTTAACCAATGAAATCCGTAGGATATGGCCATTATTTTTATTGCATATAGTTAAAAGAATAGATGTAAAAATCATGCTATTGAATGCAAATACATAACAATTTCTGTTGTTGTAAAAAAACTAAAATATTTGTATTGCTATTATTATGCGTAATAGTACATATGTATACGGTTCTGCATCAAATAAATAGTTCATTTATTTAATATATGAGCAATATACAATTGAACGTTACTCATTCAATTCGGAGTGTATTAATTGTGAAATCAAATATTATATCACAGCATTGAGCACTAATGGTTGGGTAAAAATATTGTCTTTTATTTATTACATATTTTGTGTTTTCGAGTAGATTTATTGAAATCCAACCACATGATTGTGTGTTGATCTCATCGAAATCGCCTAATAATTTTCAATCTAATATATTGCATTCGGACGTTCCACAGTCGCAGAATTATATGATCGATATGGACTTGACCGTCGAAGAACAGTTTCATTTGATATATTTAACCGAGAGAAGGACAAAACAATATAAAAAAAAACAGTAAGTGTAAGGCTCCGTTCGACGACTTTGGTTCGGTCTGTAAAAGCGATTTCGAAGCGTAAGAAGCCCGAATGGGGCACAAAGAAAGGCGAACGGAGGTCGAAAAGCAAAAATTTTGAAGGAATCCCGGCGATGAGGCGAAGACGATATTTCAAAACGATAACGCCGTGATATTTTTTCGCGCTCCCATTAGCCAGGAAGCGAACGCCCGTGGAAGAAACGGAATAGTGGTCTTGGGTTCCGGGAGGAAAAGACTTGGGACCTTACCATTTTATATATTAAGACTAGCATTCGTAAAAATAGGAATACTATCAGCAGATTCCATGAAACAAAATTGCTCACCCTTTGAAAAATAATCAGTTTTACATTCATACATCATAGCTTTTGCTTCTAAAAAATACTTTATATATTCGTGAAAGTCACAATACGCTGAGACCTTGGACATTACATTAAATACGTCAAAACAACTTTAAAGATAATACTTTATCTATTAAATATTTACCATCAGCCTACGAATCCCCAGTGGCCTTAAGAAAAAAAAAGAAAAAAGATCTTTTAGACATGTGCAAGTATATGCCTCAACAATACAGTGACTTCTATACATCATTACCTGGATAATATATTATATTAATTTTAAAATATGTAAAAATAATTATGTGGTTTTTTAAAGGGTAATAAAATACCAGGATAATATTATATTGTATTAATTTTAAAATATGTAAAAAATAATAATGTGATTTTGACTATGTTTTATTAATATTAGTATTTATAATATAATTTTGTTTGAGTGAAATGAATACAGTACCTACACAAAATATTGTAGAGTGTTATATTCGATTATGGAAGAACGTGCTATGTGCGTTCCAAATACATTAAAAAAAAATGTATGATACAGTTTTCGTTTTTAGTTGTTCCTGAACATTTACGAATTGCTACATAGCACGTTATTCCCGCCCACCCTTCAATTGTAGATCACGTGTTTATAAAGTGTACCCAAACGTGTCTTGTATAGTATGTGTATTGTGTACCCAAACGTTCTCTGATTTACCAGGTAAAATTATAAAATACCTTTTCTTTTATGTGTCCAAACGTTGTGTCTATTTGTACCCAAACGTGTTGGCTTTTGGGTCAATGTGACCAAACGTTCAGCGCCCAAACAAACGTCACCGCTTACGACCGATAACCTGAAACACGTTATACAGAACCGTTATAGTATAAACTACGATCATATCAAATAAATTACCTACCACATGATCTACAGTTTGAAATAATCAAAATTTGAATGGTATACGTTGACTTCTTCCCAAATATCGCATTAGACATGTACATATACATGTATAGAAGGTTAGGTTTCTTAACGAGATTGCGAAGCGTACGAACCGATTTCGAGTGAAAACTGCATACTTACGTCTTTTAAAAGAAGTAAACTACGCGATTCGGGCACAAACGGTGTACGAAAAGGCAAAACCGCTCGAGAAAAATCGAAAAAAGAGAGAAATACGTGCGACGTAGGGCGAGCGGGCGGCACAGTTTTCGATCGAGATTGCGACCGCCGCGGACTGAATACGAACGAAACCCGAACACGCACGGACTTAAGACTTTTCGGTGAACGCGAATTACATACAAATGGAGCCAAAAAAGGGTCAAAATCGAAAAAAACCCGGTAACGAAGGCAAAATTTTGCAAATTCGAAAAAATACTAATATTCGATAGAAAACCGCGGTCGTGATAACAGAAACGTGATAGCAGCGGCGGCGGCGAAAAGCCGGCGATCCGATTGGATCTTCCCTATTCTACATATACATATGGGAAAATCTAATTTTTCGATTGGACGCGCTCAGAAAAGACCTAGGGAGAAAAAACCTCAATTGCTTAGCGTTTTATAATATAAGAGACTAGCTGTAAGTGAAACTCGGGGGCCCGTTGAGTCGCTGAAAGTGGGTACCGATTTTGGAGTCAGTGTCGTAATAATAATAAAAGTTTAAGTCAAAAGTTTGAGGAGGTGATAAGAATAAGTGATAAGGATTAGAGATAAGGTATGGGGCTTTGGCGGGAATGTTAAATGTTTCAGCTTCTAGCAATCCGTCTCGACTGGTGTAAATGGATATTTGAACGGTCTCCTATCGTCTGTAAGGTGCTTTTTCGTTTGTAAAAATGTATGAAAAAGTGTAGGTCGATTGTTTAGGTATCAGTCATCAGACATGGTGTAAGTCGATAACTGACAGATCAAATCACAAAAGGCATATTGAATTCGTACTGCAATAATTGTAGATGCTCAAAAGTGTAGAACCGATAGCCGTATTGGATTGTCTAGCAATCAGTCATCACCGCTGTGTGTACTTACACCTAAGCCAAATAGGCAGGCAATCCGACTGCGTCGGATAGCAGACATTATGTGAACCCTATAGGATCCGGTTTTCCTGACCCCATTAGGGGCTTAGGTGAGTGAAGAGTGTAAAATATAGTTTCTAATGCAAATATGAGACTCGCTGGGAGTTTATACCGATTTTGACGGTCTAGTCACTGCTATTATAGAAGTCTCGCCTGATATAGGCAGACTACGATGGTTGCTTGAAACTCAAAAGCTTATGGAGGTATTAATATCGACGTCACTGATAATAATTTGTGATAAGGTTTAGGGCGTTAGCGGTGTCTTTCGAAGGCGGGGATGCTGAGTTTGAGTCTGGAGCTATAATCACTCATCACTGGTTTATGTCGATAGCTGGCTTGCACCTTAGATGGCACCCCATAGATGGCGGACATTATGAAAACCCTATAGATATATAGCTTTTTAGCTATATAAAATCACCTTTACTTACTCACTTCATTATAGAATTGTTGTGTATACTATATACCAGGGATGGCAAATCCATGGCATGCGTGCCCGAAGTGGCATACGAAAAGATTTCGAGGGGAATCGAAAAATCAAATTATTTTTTCCGGAATATACTTTATACATTATATTATGTAATATTATAATAAGTAAATATATTTTGAGCACACGTTTTTTATCAGCCAATAACGATTATTTAATTTGATCTGTAGTTTGTAGATAAAATAATAATATATATTATATAATATTGAGTTTTGGATGTTCGAATATAACAAAATATTTTTAATGGCACCTTCGCCACCCTTGCTATATATTATATATTTACTATATGATCATGGCAATATTTAATATAAATATATGTATATAATCTTTTATTAGGTAATTTCTGAACGGTTTTGTTTGTAAAATAGCATGCATATAATATCATAATGATTAAATAATAATTACCAAAAAAATATAAATGTATCTTGAAATCTGACCAGGTATTTATTTCGTCAGGCAGTCGACACTTCGACAGCCTTCCTTTTGTTCGTAGTAGTTATTAGTTATTATTTACTATGCAGTATCCGCGCTCTACGTCAAATCAATATAATGTATTTTATAAGTGTACATTATTGTTACGATCTACTAATTAATTAAATTTAGCTTAAAATGTTAATGAAATGTTAACTAAATATTAATTAAGCGACAACTATATAATACGAATATATCGTACTTTTTTAATAAATGAATCGAGATAACGTAAATGGTAATATTATGTAGTCTTGGAAATATTTTGGTAGTCGACATAACACAGTTGTACACCCAAGGCAGTCGAGATAAAACGGAAGTACCTACCCAAAAATGTATGAATATTCGGATATTCTGTTCTTCTAGTGTGCTATTGTAATTACTTTTGTGAGTAGATAACCACATTGCTTTACTATATATTACATAAAAATAACTAACCATACCTATATATATACATAGTCAATCATACACACTAATGGACAAACATATTAATTATTATTTAAACATAAACCAATATAGGTTATATTTATACACTATAAGAGTCAGGTGCCTATTTAGACTGTCAATATTCTGTAGCAACAATTCATACATGGTATTATTATTGTTTTTTACTTATTAAGATTGTAATTAAATTAAGTGGTAACAACCGTTGTACGGCGCGGGTTTTCGGGTCAACTTTTCGCAAGAGCTCGATAGCGTAAACAGAGGGGTTGAGATGGATTTAAATTTTAGAAGTTGTTTGGTTTCGTTCCAGAGGCTACCATTTGCAGCTGAGAGTTGATGTAGTTTTTTTCAAGGCTTATTGGCTTTGTGTTTAGCAAGGATTTTTTTCAGGGAATTTGCAGGTTTGTTGTAGGCGGATTTATGTGATTTAAGACGGGAGAGTTGATAAGTTGCTCTTGCCCTACGTTTTTCAGTAATTAAACTTCTAATTTCTTTCGGAAGTAAGAAGTAATTAGAATTTGAGTTGTTTTTGATTGAGCTAGTGGTTTTATCAGGTTTTGTGGAAGTCCACGTGGCCTGTTGTATGAGTGTTGTTAAATTGTTGACAGCTTCGTCAATATCTGAGGTTGTCTTTAATTTAGTTTTTAGATCGATTTTTTCTTCAATTATGTCATGGAATTTTTTTATGATCAGTTTAGGCGGATAAACACGTGTTAGCGGAGTGGCTGAGATAGTGAGTAGGACTGAAGAGTGGTCGGAGTTTAGATCAAGAATATTGACAGTGGAACAATGTAAGTTGCTGGGAATTTTGGCAGCAAAAATGTCTAGGATGTCAGGGTTCTTATTTGGCGCGGTTGGCTAATATGTAGGACCCGGGGGGGGGGGGGCAAGAACATTGATATGCCTTTCGTTTGTAAGGTTGTAAAGTACAATACCCACGGTTATCTACACAGGTTGGCGCACGGCGTGTTATCGCTGGTCGATGCGGCGAACGCAGTGAACTATTAGCGCTAGTAGTCAGTGGGCCTACGTTTACATTTGTTTGTACTGGGAAAACGAAGATTTTTTATTCAAATTCGTTATTATCGTCCAAACGGCTAAATTACGAATTAAAAACATTCCACAATTATTGTAGACCGTGAAAATGTGTTAAATGACTGACATCAGCAAATAATAATTAAAATTAATTGGTAAAAATATTTTTAATGATAAAATGAACATAAAAAAATATATACCTAAATAATGTTTGATTTAGTTAACAAAGGCAGTGTTTATTATAAAAAAATGCATACATTTTGTATCTCTTATTTATTTTATAGTGTGTTGCTATTATTTGTTAAATTAAGTAATTAATTAAATCACGTATATTATGTACTGTTACATCCTACACCACCACAAGCTTAGCTTAAAGGTGTAGGTAATTGTACTGATATCCAACTCACAAACAGATGCTAAATACATAAAAAAAGGAATACATATAGTATAATATACTAACTTACATAATTTATATTTATTTCAACTTATCAACTAAATTTAAAGCTATATTAAAATATAACTTTACATTTTATTATTTTTAATTTCATTTTAATTTAATTTAATTTATAATTTTATTTTATTTGATGTAAATTTTTCTTACATGGTTAAATAATTTTTTTTAATTACAAAAATATAACTAAAATTGTTATACTTTGTTTAGATATCAAATTTCATCCAAATAATAGAATCTCAACAGTTATAATTCATGAATATTTTTCAATTATTGAACAATAGGCACTATGTTTTGGTGGAACTCAAAATCTATGAAATACGAAAAAGCTTCAATAAGTAAGAATTATAATAAAATGGTTTGAAAAACTTATAAAACTGCAATGAATGTGTTTTATCCAAATAACATTTTTTTTTTTTTTTGAAATTTTGTTTACTTTGCCTGTTTTTACACCAACAACAAGAACGGAGTCCGCGATTTCTAGATTAAAACGATTAAACTAAACTACAGAAATTAAATAAATGAAGTTTCCTTATATTATTTCCTAATTGAATAAATACTTATTGAATATTGTAATATTTTATAATTGTCTAATACATAATTAAATCATTTTTGGAGGGGGGTCTGAGGAACCAAGCAACTCTTTTATCAGTTGTTCGAATAATATATTTTAGGTTTTCTACTTACAATTAGTATTATGAGGTAATTGAGGAACAGGCCACTAAATGAAGAAAACTTGATTTTTTTTATAAAATAATTTATATTGTAGGTAAGTTAATAGTAAGCAATTGCTTATATAGTGATCGAAAGTGATGGGAACCATTGGCGTGCTCGGCTTTTTTGAATAGTGGGATATGAACTTTTGACTATTCGCGCACTATTCATTGAGTATCTTTCGTTTTTCCGAATTTGAATTCCCGAATGATATTTAACTGAAAATCCAAAAACCCGAAACCTTTTTTCCTGAACGCCTTATTTCCTGCAATGGTTATTGTTCGAAATGAAAATTTTTAAAAATTAAAAAATTAAATTTTTGAGGAGTTTTTTACTAAATTTTATTTTATAGTGGCTATAACTCAAGTACAGCTATTGCTATATAATAATTATGTTTACCGTGCGATGAATAAGTATTTACGCAAAAAATCTTGCCTTTATCCCGCTTTGTGCCGTCGTCACAACAAAATATGCCAATATGTATAATTTTTAATATACTTTTAGGTACTATCTTCAATATATGAACATTTAACTAATATCACCACTCCGCTTGTAATATTATTATTATGGTTATCGCTTGTATATTTAGGTATACGTAAATCTTTGTAATCGTGGTAATCGTAGAGTCGCGTTATTTGCGTACTATCGGCCGATGCTATACTTTAATTTTCAAATAAACATAAAATAAGTACGTTTTATTGTGCAAAATTATTTATTTTTTAATATTAATTTATAATAAGTACTATTTTATATGTATTTATTTTTTTTATTATTATAAAATATAAATTAAGCCCTCGACAACAGGTCATTGGCCGCTTTATATATTTAATAATTTATCGATTTTAAAATACCTATTTAATCATCACATTACAGCATTTATTAAATTATTGTTCGAACGCGGCTGAATTTCCCGCCGAACGAAAAAGTCCAAAGGCTTTGCAAGTCAAGCGGTCGGCGCGGAATGTTCGCGATGAGTCGTTCCCCCTCCACGGTATCTCCAAGCCGGACGGTGTCCACGGCTCTCGTGCCGGGACACCATCCTTTTTGTCTTTTGCCAACGTTTGAACCAGGCGGATTACGCACCGCCGGTTCGTTTTTTTTTTGCTCGCTGTCGAGCTGTGACCAACCTCGTGGTCATTCGACATCCATTGATTTTCTTTTGTCGAATTGTCAAACCGCGACCGTCAAAAACTTCGGGATAGCCGAAGTTTGACGGATTATTGTAGCTTGTGTCACAGCCGACCATAATTATCGAAGAGGAAGAGCTGTCGCCTTTCCAGCAGGACCAGACCACCCGTGACTCACGCCGGAGTGTCGATCAGGTCATCGTATACCATATTTCTACTTATTTAGTATTGAATTTTTTTTTTATTTATTGTTATATTATGTGTACCTATTGTTATGTTGTTGTACAAAATATATATATTGCGCCATTGCGCCTTAATTTATTCTCAACTTGTACGGGATAAGATATTGTGAGTGTGCACCCCCTTTACGTCCACGACATATCGCGAGTCGTTGTCGCTAACCGCGAAATTTAAAAGTGGGAGCGGCGCGGCGTACAATTATTAATTATTATTCATTAAAGTATTGGTTAAAATAATCATTTCCATAAAATTATAGGAGAACCTACCTTTAGAATTAATTTGTGTGGTGGAGTCCCTGAAGGAGATAAATAATTTAAAAATTCAGTTTTATTATGTATCGCCTTTTCTATATATAAAACAGTGTCAACGAAATAGTACACTTATGTTGGTGCATTGAATTTTAACAGTATCATGTCATTTATTGTATTGACTTGATCATTAGTTGGTGACAATATTGCTCTTTCTAGAAACTTGACGTTTTAGTCGAACTATTAGGTAAATCTGGGTAAACATTTTCAATTAGGTCCAGCAAATTAGACTTCAAAAAACATACGCTGCGTATGCCATAGATCATACTCAGAATTTCATAAATTATGCATTTTACAATGATAAAAGTGCTTGTTTATATTATGCAATAGTTGGTTAACAAAATATACGTGGGAGGACACATTTGCAAACTTTTTATTTTTAAATTAAATTAAATTAAATTTTTTCGGGATTTCAAAAATGTTATAATTTAAGTATTTAATTTTAGTTGTAAATAATGCCAGTTCCACGGTGGAAGCCATCCGATACACACGTGTCTCTGCGCGCTCCTCTCGTAATTAATTAAATCCCACTCATCAGTGTTCACTGTCCAGTGGTTATGACTAAATCTTAGTTATATTTTAGAATTTCTTTATTGCAACCTACGCAGTGTTTTTTTTATGTAAACTTAACTACGTCATTTGTTTAAGTTCTCCTAAATCGTCGAAAAAATCTTACTTAAGTTCACCGTACTCACATTACGCGTTATTACGCAATTGTGCATACGGGTTCTCCTTATCTGCGACCGCTACTAGGCGGTCTAGATAAAACAATCACACGCCGCCACAGCTGCAGTTAATTATGAATAATATTAATAATAAAGCTAATCAGCAAGTCGGTAAACACAAAACAACAATGTCCAGTCAGCCAAATAATTCAATCCCTCATGCTTCTAATTCCAAATACGATGACGCAACTTCAAATAAAAATCCAAATGGCAATTTTACTATCGTTACAAAACAAGGTAAAAGAAATCTCTCTTCATCTTCTCAAACCTCATTGACAAGCGATCACTTCAATAATAAATCGCAAAATATTATTAAAAAAAGCCAAACTGTTTAAATCAACAAATTGGTTCGAAATCCTAAATCAACTTGATGAGCCTGACCTAAACTCGTCTTCGCAACAGCTGCCTTTCGAACAAAATAATGATATCTCAGACGAAGTTTTCAAACCACCGCCTCCTATTTTTGTTAGGGGTGTGGTTAACTACTTAGACCTATGTACAGCTTTAATTGAATTAATTGGTGTAGATAATTTTTTCTGTAAAACGTCTGCTGACCGTTTAAAAATTCAAACACGAATCCCGAATCATACAGGGCACTTATTCACTTTTTAAAAGAGCAAGAAGCGGAATTTCACACTTATCAGCTCAAACAAGATAAACAACTTCGTGTCGTCATACGTAACTTTCATCCAACCACTAATGTTGACACAATTAAAGAAGAACTTGAAGTTCGTTTGTTTGAAATAAGACGTGTTACAAATGTTCTCTACAAAGTAACAAAAATTCCACTTCCGCTCTTTTTCGTAGACTTAGAGCCATCAATTAAATCAGCTGAAATCTTTCATCTGTCCTCACTGTTACACACAAAAATAAAAGTCGAAGAGCCCTACAAATCTAAAACAATCAGCCAATGTACCAACTGTCAGGATTACGGTCACACAAAAACCTACTGCGGATACCCCTCACGCTGCGTCCGCTGTGGCTCAAATCACAAGTCCCCTGACTGTCCAAATCAACGCTCGGATCCACCAAAGTGCGCTCTCTGTTCAGGCGATCATCCTGCAAGTTACAAAGGCTGTTCCATCTACAAGGATCTCCAGCGTGCAAAGAAGCCATATACCAAAAGTAACCTTGTATCAACTATTACTAGATTTAATAAAACAACTGTTAGAGATAGTCATCCAATAAATGACACCCACCCAATCCAGCCCGATCCTCATTTCCCTACCTATGCCCAGGCTACTTCTGGTAGGTCAGCTAATAATTCAACTCCCTCAATCGCTCCTGATTTAAATTCTACCATCACAAACTTCCTTGAGGATTTCAAATCACTGATAAATCCTCTAATATCCCTACTCACCACAGTAATCGAAAAACTTCTTGCTAAGTAAAATGTCAGACAAAACTACAAATAAATCACTTTTAATTCTACAATTTAATGCAAACGGAATAAAAAATCTCGAACTCCAAACAGTTCTATACATTTCACGCATTGACTTAGCAGTAATTACCGAAACCCATCTCACCAAATATTCCAGCATTTATAGACCTGGGTATAAACTTTGAAAAACCGACCATCCTGATAACACGGCTCATGGTGGTGTTGCTATCCTCATAAAAAATTCTATTCAATTTCAACCTCTTCCACATTTTTGTTTTGATTATTTACAATCCTGTGCCCTAATCTTAAAGTTTAAAAATTTTCCTATTACTATTGCGGCCATCTACTCTCCTCCAAAACACAAGATAACAATTCAAAACTATACTAATTACTTTAACTCAATTCATAACAATTGCATTATAGGCGGTGACTTCAATGCAAAACACCATTCCTTTGGTTTCCGTGCAAACAATGCGCGTGGTCAGGTTCTTCACAATTTTGTAACCAAAGGTAAACTAAAAGTTCTTGCTCCACCAGCCCCAACATATTGGCCGTCCTCCGCTCGTAAAAAAAGATATTCTAGATATTTTCATTACAAAAATCCCAAACAACATTCACTGTACTACGGAGAATATACTCGACTTAAATTCTGACCATTCCTCAGTACTGCTAGCTCTTAGGACTCTCCTCCTCTTCGACAGGAATCCCCGAAATTATTCAATCATACCACTAATAAAATCAAATTTCATGACACTGTCGACCAACAAATCAAATTAAACATTAAATTAAAATCCTACGACGACCTGGATCTAGCTGTTAAAAATCTCACAAACCTCATTCAAACTGCTGCTTGGTCATCCACAGACACTTCTCTCAACCCTTCTAAGAATCCTGCTATACCAGTCCACATTCGTGAAATCATTATTGAAAAACGTAGGTCAAGGGCTCTTTACCAACGAACCCGCTTACATTCTCACAAGCAAAAATACAATAAACTAGCCAACCATCTAAAAAAATTGTTAGCTAAACTAAAAAAAAAATCTCGAAAGCTTTCTAACTAATCTCTCAAATAATGGTAGTCTTTGGAAAGCTACAAAAAATGCATGCAAAACTAAAGCCAAAAACGTCCCAGTAAAAAATAACGATGGTAGCTTTGCTATATCCGATGCAGATAAAGCCGAACTGTTCAAACTCCATCTATCTGAAATTTTCCAGCCTCACCCTGATATTGCCTCTCCTAATAACATTAAGTCTGTAGAAGAGTTTCTAAACTCCCCACTACCAGTAGCTTACCCTGTCAAACACTTCACTCCGAATGAAGTTAAATATTCTATTGATAAATACCCTCTCAAAAAGTCTCCAGGGTTTGATCATATTACTGCTGAAGTTGCCAGATACCTGCCAAAAAAAGCGATCATTCACATCACACATTTATTTAACTCTGTTCTCAGGCTCTCATATTTTCCTACTCTCTGGAAATTCTCGGTTATTATTCTTCTTCCAAAGCCCAATAAACCTCCTGACTCCATCTACTCTTACCGACCCATTAGTCTGTTACCCTTTTTCACTAAAATCCTAGAAAGACTTTTACTTAAACGAATTCTACCTGACTTAACTCTACATTCCATTCTTCCTAACTCCCAGTTTTGATTTTGATCTACCCACTCAACAATCCACCAGGTTCATAGAGTTGTAGATGCAATTTCTTATGCATTAGAAAAATAATTATATTGTATTTGCGCTTTTCTCGATATCTCTCAAGCATTTGATAAGCTCTGGCACCAAGGGCTCCTTTTCAAATTGAAAAAATTGTTACATCCTGTATACTTAATGATCATATTTTTCCGACAGATATTTCAGTACTCATTTCGGTGAAACTCTCTCCAGTATAGCTAAAATATCGGCAGGCGTTCCACAAGGTGGAATCCTTTCGCCTGTGCTCTACAACATCTATGCCTCTGATCAACCAACCTCCCCGAATACGCTAGTCGCCGACTATGCAGACGATAAAGCTATAATTTCAGTAAATAATGACCCGGTTGTTGCTACCCGCCATCTACCAAATCGCCTCTCCCTCATGGAAGAATGGTACACCAACTGGCGGTTGAAAATAAACCAGTCAAAATCCGTGCATTGTACTTTTACCCTTAGACCTACTCCCTGTCCAGCTGTTTCCATTCATGGTATCTCTATTCCAGACTCTCAAACAGTTAAATATCTTGGACTAACTCTAGATCGTAGATTAACCTGGGCCCACCATATTAAGTCTAAACGAAAAAACTTAAACTCTCGTTTACGCCTTCTTAAAACATTTATTAACAGTAACAAATTCACTAATATCAACACAAAACTGCTCATATATAAATCCTTAATCAAACCAGTCTGGACCTATGGCATACAGTTATGGGGCAATGCAAAAAATCTAACATAAATAAAATACAAACTTTTCAAAACATAGCACTCAGGAAACTTTTAAATGCTCCTCCTTACGTCTCAAACCACACTATTCCCACTGATTTAAGAATGAAATTGGTACGCGAAGAAGCTATAGCTCATTACCAATGCTTCTACAACCGTCTTTCTTCTAATAGCAACCCGCTAATACGTAATCTTGCAGTCCCTTCTATTCCTGGAAACCCACCCAGACGTTTAAAACGAAAATGGTGTCGTAACCTACTTCCTCACCCCCCTTCCAACAACTAATCCAAAATCAGAGCATCAGTTGTTTAAATTGTACATATAAAAAAAAAAAAAATAATAATAATAAAAAAAAAAAAAATCCATATTGAGTGTCATTAGTGGATGACTTCTCACGTCAAACGTATCATGTTGTAAATTCTGTATACATATAAGCTTATTGTGCCCATAAGGTATAGATTGTATATTTCAAATAAAGAAAAAAAAAAAGTTGTAATTAATTAATTAAAGTTAACACATTTTATATAACCAAGTATAGATTTAGGATTATTTTGACTAATTTTTAAAATGTATAGTTTAATGAGTCAACTTAAAGACCCTAGATCGGATCTTTCTATTACGATAAACACAGCAACAGATATCTATACACTCAAAAAACCATTTCTTATACAACATTGCGAAAATAAAAATCTAAAATCTACTGGAACTACTACCGAATTAAGAGCTGGACTAAGTAGATTAACTTTGGAAGACGTGGATGATTCATTAGACGTTGAAAAACGTAATATAATTCTTAATAATTCGATCACTAATAAAATTGATCTAAAAATTTACTGAAAGGCGCTGAGCTATCCGATTCAAGTCCCGATCAAAAAGACAGCAATAAAAACCCATCAGTTACTTGCTCAACATCATTAGCATTATACGACAACTTAAACAATAGTTTAAATTCCTTTTCAAATAGAGTTGAAAAAATCTTAGAAAATTCAAACACATCTGGTAGTAACTCTCAAGATCAAAGCACCCAATTATATCAAAATACCTTAATACATTTTGAGGATTCTATTACTTCTCCCAAGAATTCAAAACACATATATCAAGAAATAGTGCTCAACAAAGATAACTCAACAAATAATCAAGCTAATCCTAATTTAAACATCAATTCTATTCTACCCCCCACCAATTGCACCGAGCAAAAAGAGAATGAATGAAAAAATTCTTATGATTAAACCTGATAATTTCACCTGGACTGAGGACGTTAGAAAATTTTTTAAACAATATAATTAGAATCTAATTATATTATAATCTTATTATTATCTGACAAGCGACATTAATGAATGGAATGAAAACGACATACTAAAATACTTTTCAATTTTTGTAAAAGGCACAGCCAGTACCTTTTTAGAAAATCTTGAAGACCAAAAAGGAAATTGGTCATGGAAAGAATTAGAAGACATTTTTTTAAATGAATTTCAACCCATAGGACATGACACTATATTGCAAATCAAACTAGAAAAACGTAGGCAAGGGGAAAATGAATCTACCACAAGTTTCTTAGCTGAAATAGAAAGTTTATGTAGGCAGGTAAATAAGCACATGAGTAAAAAAGATATTTGAGAATATATTTTAAAAGGTTTAAAGGATAACATTTTACAATCAATTTCGATTCAAGACAATAATAGCTTAAAAAACTTAAAAATTTAAAAAAATTTGAACTGATGCAGTTTAGGATAAAAAATAAAGAAGATGATATGAGTGAATACACAGAAATTCTAAATGAACAAGTATTACAATTGAACCTTAAAACAAAAGATATAGAAATAGAGAATAATGAATTGAAAAGGCAAATAAAGGACAGTTTTTCTAGAGATCGAGAGAATAAAATAAATATAAACAAATTAAGTGACGAAATACAAAAAATAAACTTATTAAGAAGAAGAAGATCGGTATATTTTGATTACAACAATAAAAAAAAAATAATAACCTCGATTATAATGAAAACAGAGGACGAAGTTGCAATAGGAAAAGAGACTTCGACAATGATAAACGCGAGTACCGAAATAACAGTCCATACCCATATAGGAGAAATGCTAGCCAAGAGAGGAATTACAATAAAAGAGATAATAGTCCTTACCCCTCTGGATTGTATAATCGATATTCTAGAGATAATAGCAAAGACAACAATTACAATAGAGACAGATCATACTCAAGAGAAAGAAAAAACAATTATGATAGTTCTAGGGAAAGTAGTATAGACAGAAGTTATGACAGAGATTTTATAACGTATAAACATAGAGACGATAAAGACAGGGAAAGAAGAGGAAATTCTAAACAGCGTAGTAAAAACAAAGACGAAGAAAAAATATACAAAAAAAACAGTCAATACAGCGGAGATAATAGTCGAGAAAGAGTACCAGGAAAATATAGAGAAGACCGCTATGCGAAAGAATCCGAGAGAGTTACTTACTATAGGTGTAACGAGCGAGGACACTACGCGGAAAATTGTAAAATGCCAAAAAACGATTAGGGTCCGAGTTAGGAAATAATCGGATCAGCTAACTCGGATAAACACTTATGAACTAAATAATATAACTTATGACGAAATAAAGGGAATAGAGAAAAATAATTATATACATTTCATTAAAAAATGGTACGACCACAAATTAAATAAAACTATTGTTAATCAAAACCTAGATATAAGCGAAACAGAAATTGAAAACATGTATTTAAAAAATATCCCAGAACCAGTGTCAGAATTTCAAAACCTTTTACTCAGCAATAATGCGAATGCTACTCGAGCGTGTGACTATTTAGAAGTAACCGGAGATATTTTTTCATTAGACAAAACTTGGGCAATAGGCCACTGCGTCAGCGAATGTCTCACGATGTCCCAGGGAATAGCGTTAAAATTTAAAAACAAATTTAATATTATAAAACAGTTAATTTATCAAAATAAAAATACTAACGAAATAGCTTACCTAAAAACAGACGATCAATGGTTATTATATCTGATTACAAAAGACAATTATAATGACAAACCTAAGTATTCTAATATTTTCAAAACTCTAGAAAACACAAAACAATTTTTCAAAGGAAATAAAATAAAAAAAATTAGCACTGCCTAAAATATTGAACATATTTATTTTGTTGTTCAGGCTTGGACAACAAAAAATGGGACATCACTTCTAATATGATCAAATTTATATCTCAAAATACCTCTATAAAAATTAAAATACTATCACTACCCGAAGGAAAAGATGACAACCTTTTACACAACTATGAAAATATATATCCTATCAATGACAACAAAAATGACAGTTCAGCAATAATATTGAAACAAATAAAATTTAAGACATATATCTAAATAACTCTAATAACTCTATTAACAATGAATCAAAAAATTTTAATAAATATGTCTGCACCTATGTAGACAAACATTACAATACAAGAGTACTATCAATAATAGTAGAACATGAAGGAATTGAAAAATATGCAATAATTGACACAGGATCTAATATTTCTTGCATAAATATGTCTTTAATCAATAATACGGAAATCGTTAAACAGGAGTTTATTGTTATAACAGAAGCAGATAATACCAAATTAGAACAAATAGGCAAAATAAAACTAGTGGTAAAAATAAATGGGAACACGTACTCTATTAATGCGTACGTAATCAAAGGATTAAACTGCAAAATATTGCTAGGAAACGATTTCAACATAAAAAATAACTAAATCATCTATTTTAAAGATACAAATTTAGAATTAAATAACTATGTCTTAATACCTATAGATAAACTATGGTACAATTATAACGCACAAAGCAATAACAATAATATAGGAACAAAATATAATATAACAAGCATAAACTACGTCAAACAAAAATATATAGGAAAAATTGTATCAAATTATAACATAAATATTAAAAACTTCCACAATAAACACAAATATAATAGACACAAGTTACGTATTAGAACCAATTGAACGATTAACCAAAAATAAGCTTCTAACATTAGAATCATCCTTTGTTAGTAATGAAGACGGTATTACTCTTTTCAATTTTTCAAATCTTCACTGTAACATTCCTGCAGGAATGACAATAATAAATATCGTAAAAACAAATACGCCAAATATAAAAAAAGAATTAGCAGAAAAAAATATAAAAACAATATATTATACCACTAAGCAAAAACATTATGATAACGAAAATATTAATAAAGTCACCGATAAACAAGGAAACGTAATCAAAATTTCCCAAGAATTAAATAACAAACAACGTAAAGAAGCTCTGAAACTAATTAATAACTATAAACACTTATTCACTTCAGACCCACTAGATATAAATTGTGCTAACATAGAACCATGCGAAATTAAAATAAAATCAGATAAACCTATATTTCAACCACCGTTTGGAGTTTCTCCGTTACAAAGAGAAAAATTAAAAATATTAATAGACCAAATGATAGACTCGGACATTATTGAACCGAGTAGAAGTAGTTACGCTGCACCTGTTTTCTTAATTCCGGAAAAGGAAAAGGGGAAATACCGATTCTTGGTAGACTACAGAAAATTGAACAACGAGACTGTAGCTGACAAACACCCAATGCCATGATCACAGGAAATTTTTAGAAGTTTAGAAGGAGCTAAATACTACTCTTCTATCGACATGGCTCAAGGTTATTTTCAAATACCAATAAAAGAAGAGGACCAAGATAAGACAGGATTTATTACAGATTTTGGACTATTTAATTTTAAAAGGATACCGCAAGGGTTTAAAAACTCAGCTCAAATCTTTCAAAGAATAATTAAAAACGTGTTTAGCGACTATTTGTATAAAACCATGATAGCGTATCTTGATGATATATGTTGTTTTGGAAACAGATTTGAAGAAGCATTAATTAGATTAGAACAAATTTTTATTAGACTAGAAGAAACCGGCTTAAAATTAAAAACAAATAAATGCACCATTTTAAAATCAGAAGTTGAATTACTTGGCCACACAGTCTCTAACGTTGGACTAAAACCTTTTGGAAAGAATACAGAAGCAATTGTAAAATTTCCAATACCAAAAAAAATTAAAGATGTACGAGCTTTTGTTGGGCTGACTAGTTACTACAGAAAATACATTAAAGATTTTGCAAAAATTGCAAGTCCTCTAACTAATTTGACAAACAAATAAAATAAATTTATTTGGGGAAACGAAAAAGAAATATCTTTTGAGACTTTAAAAAAGGCGATAACAACCGCACCGGTTATGGCAAATTTCAAAGACGGTTACCCTGTTTTTGTTACCACAGACGCCTCGTTAGAGGGACTATCTGGAATACTCGAACAGGAAGATGAAAACGGAAAAAGACACCCGATTAGTTACGGAAATTGAAAGGGGGTGAAAGAACCACTACAGGATTAGAAAGGTCGGCTGTAGTATTTGCAACTAATTACTTTAGAGAATACCTTATAGGAAGGAAAATAACAGTCTTCAGTGACCACTCAAGTCTACAATTTTATAGAACAATGAAGAATCCATCTTCCAGGATAACAAAATTCATTTTTAAATTATTAGAATTTGACCTAGAAATAAAACATCGCCCTGGCTCATGGAACACGGTGGCAGATTGTCTCTCACGTTACCCCATTTATACAACAAAAATAACAGATATATTATATGAGAACGATGAAGACGAAATTAATGCTAACTCTACAAATTTCGAAATTAATTCCGACAATATAAAACCTGAGACATTAAAAACACTACAGTCAGAAGACGAATTTTGCAACGGTATAATTTTATCATTACTGGGAGATATAAAAAAAAATATTTTAAAAAATCAAGAAAATATTTAATAAAGCAGGAACTACTATATTTTAAAAATTGGTCACCTCACGGATTAAATAACCTGTTAGTAATACTATTATTACTATTACTGAAAAAATATCTGACGTAAATTACAAAGAAGATTTAATCTTTAAAGGGAAAAAACCATAGATATCATACATGTACAAAGAATAAAACCTTTTTATGAAACAGCAGTATCAAACACAGGGGAAAATAATGTACCTTAATCAAACCTAACACTAGGCAAGTTAATATTTAAAAAAAAAAAAATAATTTTACACAACACTAGCTAACCTTTATTTTGGTATTTTTTTTTTTTACAAACTAAAAACTTAATTGTAGACAATAGTGTTCATAAAATTAAAACCTCATACTGCATTTTAATATAGTAAGTATTTCATTGAAGTAAACGTTAGTTATAAGTACTGTAAGAAACTAGTATAAGTTACAAAAAATAATGTAATAACGCAAAAATAGAATAAACGAAAAATAATAAAAAGAATAAAATAAGAAGAGAAGAAATCACCGTAAATATTAATACGACGCCTGCCGACACTAATAGTAGTCTTAAATTTAATATACTAACATTCGCAGCCACAAGAGGATTAAATCTACACAATACAACGAAGAAGATGAATGAAATAGTAAACTCAGCAATAACCTTCACACTCTAGTAATTTTTTTTTATTCCGTCTAGTGATTTCTTCTAATTTTTCCCCATCACCCGGCATTCTTTTATTCGGAAAAAAAAAGATAAAAAAAAAAAAAATAATAATAACTATATATACATATATTTTATATACACCTACTTTATAATTTCGAAAACCGCTTGATAGACAACATTGTGTGAACACCGCAAACAAGAAGATGAAAAAGAAAGATACAACAATTAAGCATTTAAATTATAAATATTAAATATAACAAATCTCTGATGATAATCAGCATGAAGCAATCACATATTATATAAATAGACAAATAAAAAAAAAAAAACGACACAACAGTTATAGAAGGTTTTGAAAAATTATAAATTTTAGTTATTTTACCCTATCCCAAAAGTTTTCCTCTCAGAAAATATATATGTCATTCCTATTTACCTTTCCACACTCCAAACACTAAAAATGCGTAATACAACTAGTTTTTTTAAATTTAATATTATAATTATATACATTACAATTGCATAGTTTTAAATGTAAAATATGAGGACATATATTTTTTTTTTAACATAAGGGAGTGTTGTATGTGGCATATGCCAACAAATAATAATGGGAAAAATATTTCTTGTTTTAGTTAAATGTTTAAATTGTGTAATATTAGGCCAATGAAGAAAATGAGCTACGGCAGCACCTTGTAAAATAATATTTAAGGACGTAAGCATGACAGTAGAAGGACAGTGCGGGTTTCGAGTGAGAGACGGATATATTTTGTAAACGATTCATAGAGACCCGTATTTTTGTGTGATTGTTTTTTTATTGAATAAAGTGATTAATAATAGTGTTAATTGTTGATAGATCTTTTTGTGCTATCGAGAGATAGGTATACTACACTTGTATCAAACACGAAAATGTAAAATATTTTTCTTCGATTAATTCGTTTAAAAATAAATGATTTTCATATTATGTCAAAAATGTATTAACATTAAAATTAATAATTTTTTTAGAGCACATTTATATGGAAAATGTTTGGTCATTTTTTGAACATAACTACGTGCATATTTTATAGGTTTTTAAAGCATATAATTGTCGATTCTGCTTAATAATATGACTTAATGTCAAGCATGAATTTTACAATAAATCAATAAATGTATATCAATTCAATGAACCTATTTCATATTTCAATTTGTAGAAGTAAACAAAACGCTATTTTATTTGCACGATATTATATAGTTTATTAGTACAGGTACTGTAAATCTGCACATTTCCAATATTTTCTAATCGGTGAAAACGAGTATATGTTTTCGTAAGAATGGAAAGACCACCTGAATAGTGGTAGCAAATACGACGAATTACGTACAAAGAAGTAAAATAGTTTATTCAGCTGTTGTGTAAAAAAACTAAAAAATATTGGTTCTTGGATTTTTGACTCATAAACACAATGTTAAACTGTATAGTGAAATCCATAGGCGTCGCCTAAATTAATTTCATCAAACTATATTGTTAACTGGATTGTATTGTAACTTTATTTGTCCGTGCACTGTGTAAGAGTACTAACTGGGTTGAAAACAGCGTTTATCAAATTGAAAAATGATGATTAATACTTCTAAATATGACAAAAGCTTTATTTTCTTAGTGTATAATGTTATCATGATCATTTCAACAGTATCATTCAATATTACTGCTGAACCGAATATAAGTAATACAGACAAATACGCTCCAGATTATGGTAGGTTGTATGTATATATTAAAACACATTGACACAAAAAAAATGATTGAGTTTAAATAATCATCAAATAATTTTTTTTAAATTGTATGTGATATTTATATTTATTTCAGACTACAAAATACTAATTTATTTTAATTAATAGGAATGGCTTTAAAAATGTATCAAATTAATTATATTTTCTATAGATATGATCCAGATAGAGGATTTACCTGACTATTATAAGTATTATTTTCGTCCTTCCGTTTACGGTGAGTCAGTATTCTCAGTTATTATGTATGAACAATTAGTTGAAGACAATTATTCTGGATTTAAATATTTCATTACACAAATATACTATGTGAAGGATATTTTCGATTATAAATTATGTAACATTCATGATTCATTCGAGGAAAACGAATCACGTATTAGTATATTCCCTAAAGATAAAAATTGAAAATCTTATATTTTATATTCAATCATAGTAAAGCGGGTAATGCGGGATTCTTCGACTGTTATTTTACATTTTTAACTAGGTAACTATTATTGTTGTTTTTAATTGATCATAAGAATTAAAAATTTTTTAGCGGGTCAACTGAAAATTTTTCCAGTAATGTTTTTCAGATCAATTTATAGTAAGTTTTTCAAAATGATCTATAGTCCTATGTAGAACTATGATACAGTTTGTGCAGTAATTTGATATTTTGATTTATACCACTAAAAATTGGAGTTCTGGATCCAAAACTGGATTTATGAGGACTAAGCATAATTGTCGAAATATACAGAAATAATAAAATTTGGTTTATGGGTTCATGCATTGTTATAGTATAAGACATTATGTGTTATTAGTTTATTACTTATTAATATTATTAAAAATTATTTTTTATAGATTGTAAATACTTGGGTAAGTATACATATAGGTGTTTTAATATTTTATAAGAATTTTTGATAATATAGAATTTTCCACCAAATGAAGTACAATAGGTATAAATATTATTATAATTTAGTTTAACAGATTCAACAATGAATGTAATTTTACGGTGTTTAAATTATCGAACGAACAGTTGAAATTGGAGAACATTGCTCTTATACTAAACGCAGCAAGGCCGTAGCCAGGGGGGGGGATAAGGATAAAAACCCCCCCGAAATTTTTTTTTGAAACAATATTGAATAGTTTTAAATGCCTATTATATTTGATACGTGTCACTGTGATTACAACACATAAAAAAATAAAACGGTTTAACGGTATATTTTATATTTATATTGTGTTAGATAAGCGATAACTAATCTTAATGTACTTTTGTAAAACCTAATATATAGCTCACATAATACCTACAGTATCTAATCTTAATTAAGATTAACCCCCCCCCCCCCCGAAATATTTTTCTGGCTACGGCCTTGAAACGCAGTTTATGTAAAAATAAGGAATAACCCACGTCCGCTTAATTGATTAGGTTCCCTAAACCACCTATAACTCTATAAGTTACTTCTACAATTCGTTATGGGCACATTTAATATACAATTTTCATCCATAAGATAACACTCATCAACAACTAATAATAAGTCTTAATTCTCCCACCACGAGGTTCCTGAACGTGAATTCAAGGTTATACCACAGATTAAATGAAACCAGATAGTGCACTCATGAAAGTCGGTAAAATGTAAACAAATTTTTGTACTTCTCAAATCAGTCTGGCTAGGAAAGGAAAAAATAAATTTACCATATTTCATAAAACTGGTCATACTGTACGCTATATGTTATCAAACATATTTCATGATAATGTTTTGTTTATGTGTTAATTTTAGTATTTCTCCTTCTCGTCCTTATTTTGAAATCAATAACAAAAAGATTTTTTATATTTTTGATCCACAACACCTTCTCAAGGCTACTAGAAATATGTTTTTACAACATAAATTTAAAGTAGATGACAATTTTATTGACAAAAAATATGTTGTGTCGTTTTACAAGAAAGATAGTGCTAGCAATTTAAGATTAGCTCCCAAATTAACTAACTCACATGTCTATCCTAATGCATTTAAGAAGATGCGTGTATATTTGGCGGCACAATTGTTTAGTGCCACAGTGGCAGCCGGCATGAAAACATATTTAGCCTTAGATAAACTTCCTTTTAAGTCGAGGCCTACAATTGAATTTATAGAAAATATTGATAAATTATTTGACATTTTTAATTCTTATAAAAGGCCGAATTCAAAAGATTATAATAGACCATTTATCAATCCTCAGCTTCAAAGATCACACCTATTATTAATGGAAAAAATGTTTAATTCTTTAATAGTTTTAGACAAAAATAATATAGATGTAACTAAAAGAATGAAGTTTATAAGAGGATGGTTAGTTTCTATTGCTAGCTTAAATTTATTGTGGCAATCCTTATCTTCTGTAACTACTAGGCAAAATTATGTTTTATTTACGAACAGGATCAATCAAGATTGTCTTGAGAACTTGTTTTGCACGTTTAGGCAGAGACAAGGAAATAATTTCAATCCAACTCCAATACAATTCTATTATTCATTTAAAAATATATTTTTCATGAATTATTTTAAACATTCCAACAATGCTAATTACCTGCAAGATTTAGATGACATTCTATATAATATTCAAGACCCTACCAATTCTGAGGTTCAAAATATTATGTTTCCAGATAAAACTACATTTAAATTTAAATCTTCAATACCGGTAACATCTGTTGATTATCGGGATTTAGAATTGCCTGATCAAAATATACTAACTTATATTTGTGGCTATTTGATTAAAAAATGTTTGGAAACTCATATTTGCAATATTTGCTTAAATTATGCCAAATTTCAAAAAAAATTAGAACCATCCTTTTTATTTTCTTATTTTAAAGCTTATGAAAATTCTGAAAAATCCACTTTTGGAAACCTATCAATGCCAAATTCAGAATTTTATAATTATATAAATAGTTTAGAAACAGTGTTTATTAATCGTTTCCCTGTATTAGCAGCTGAGAAAAAAGTAGGTAAAAATTGAAACTTAGTATGCTATCAATTTACTATTCTCACCCGTGTGAACATTTTAATAAAGACTATCTTTTAAATTTATTCATAAGATTTAGGATTTATTCATCATTAAAGTTTTTAAATAGGGAGATGGCTTCTGAAAAAATAAGGAAAAATAGAAAATTAGCAACATTAAAACATTTATAATTATTAATTATTAATAACTGTTATTTTTTATTTGTTAATATGTATCAATATGGATCAACATGGATCAATATGGAACAATATGATCTACGAGAGTAGGGCGTCATTCCAATGAAATTGTATCTAGATAGTTATTTGAATAAAAATGTATTTGAGTTATCTGAAAACATTATTATTCCAATAATAATATTTTCAAATTATTCAAATAAAAATGCATTAATTAATTGGCATAAAATAGTGTCTTTTTATCTGTGAACAATATTTTTCGTAAATTATTGTATTACAATATTTTTGTTACTCCTATTTGGACCTACTGCATCGCGCAGTAACCAATCAGATCCTGTTGTTTGGAAATCTATTGTTATATTCCGAAGTGCACTATCTGGCTTCATTTAATCTGTGGTTATACTGCGGAGTAGTAATGAGCCAGAGTAGACGAGTTTTGGTTGCGTTCTCTCATTGGGCATAGACACAGATTGTATGCAAACAAATAATAATATGTAATAATATCAGCATTCAGCATTATAATATGTTTTCATGTAATCTGTGTTATAGGTATTAATATTACATTGCAATGCATGATAAATATTATAAACAAATATTTTAATAGTGTGTTTTAATAGTTTTAGTTCAAAATCAAAGATTTCAATTGTTTCATAAATGTGCAATAGTTACATATAATAACATGTACCATAATCATGCTGTTACTTGATTAATATATTTTATTTATAAATATATTTAATTGTTAGTATTACCAGACTTAAAAGACCGTTATGACTATGGAGAATATAGTCAAAAATTTTATGAAAGATGTAAGTTAAACATTTTAGATAATATTATATATCTATTTATTTAAATAATTTCTTCTATGCACTAAACAGTTGTTTCTAGAGATTAATTAAAAAATATTAATAGTTTAAAAACGCCTAAAATAAGAATATATGTATAACAATAAGGTACCTTCATAATTTAATTAGGTATACGTTATACCATTTCCATGTAAATAAAAAAAAGTTTTAGTCTTAATGAAACTTTTACTTATTGAATAACTACAAACATAACATAGATCACAAACAAACAAGTTGATATTCGTGTTAATGGTTTGGGTATTAAATACCAAATGAAAACATTCTAGTTGGTTTTTGCATTGGAAATGCTGGAGCCTATATTATGTTCAATATTAAAAGTATATTGCATATTTGCAAAAATATGATATAAATTGGTTAACAGCAGTGCAGTTACGTGAATCATTGAAAAATACACTGGAAACTATGAGAAATACTGAATCTAATTTTGACAATATTTACAAGAAAGTTTTTTAATTATTTGAAGACAATCAAATTGTGATTCCATTGGTTAAAAAATGAAAAGTTTCAAGCAAAGTTTATTGTTTTTTTAATACCCAACATTTTATGGATATTAAAGAAGAAGAAATGATTATTATATTCTACAATGCAACATCGAATCAAAACATTAATTATTATGGTATTAATTTGAGATTTAGCCAGGAATCTTTGAATATTATGAAAAAATATTTGTTACCATGCTTGTGACAAGTTGTTCTTGTGAAAGGCCATTTTCAAAACTAAGCTTAATCAAAATTTAAGTAGAACAAAGCATCAGGATCCACTAGATGGACTACTCTCCATTTATATTGAATAGAAATTGGCCTATAATATAAACATTGATGGCGTAATAGAATAATTAAAAATATTAACCCCTTCTGAGAGAAAAATGGTACTCTGAAAAAGTGAAGAGTTATGAATTGTCTTTTTGTAAATTGTAAAAAATGATGTGTTTATTTTCTTTATATATATATTAATATAATATAAATAATCATTGAAGTTTCAATTATTACATTCAATTTGTAGTTAAATAAATGATACTTAAAATTAAAATACTTCCTTCACTAATATTAATTGAACTAACTAATAACCAAAATAATATTCAATCATATATTATATAATGTATACATTCTGCCCTCGACAATTTCTGCACACGCCTATCATGCTTCTGTAGGAAACACGTACAATAGTAAAAGTGAAAAATAAATTTAATTTCAATAAAAATAATATAATTGTAATTGTTAGTATTCATGAATTACTTATTTTTGTATGATTTGGTTGTAGTATTACCAAACCATATACCATCTTATCTAATGAATTAAAATACGTATCAAAAGTATAAAATGAAAGACAAATGTCCTAAAAACAAAAAACCTCAAAATATGCATTTATATGCAGAATAATAGTATGAAACTAGCTTTGTCTTAGCGTAAAACGTATTTGTTTCTTACTCTGCTATTTTTGTGATTGTGTAAAACGAATATACAAATGCTACAAGTTTTCTGCTCTAGGTAAAAGGAATAGGCATAAACGGTTTTGTCCCATTTTGAACTCAAAATTTTACAAATTTATTAAAATAATAGATAATATAATACTTATAATCTTATAACTTATAAGTTATAAGGTAGACTATGATACGGGCTTTGTGTAGGGGGGGATCACGCTAAAACACGATTGTGCAATTTTTCCTTTTTTATACTTATTTATACTTATCAGTTATCACCTATTTATTCACAATTTTCCTTCTCATTTATTACAGGCTTAGAACTATCAACCAATTATCATCGTTGGCTTGGTTAAAAATTGTTTTTTTCTTAATTACATGTATGCCAAATATATTTACTGACGGTTCCACGTCAAAATATCCCCGACAAAATATCTCCAAACCAAAATATCCCCACAAAAATATTCCATGACATAATATCCCACGTAATTATTAATTCAAAATTTAAAAAAAATATTCGTCAAAAATTAGATACTTATTTATTTATTTATTTATTTATTCAGCCAAAACAATTTTAATTAAATAATTACAATAAAATACATTAATAATAGCTGATACATATACCAACTGAACTATAAGCTCGTATCTGGTATACGAAGTTCAACGATATTACAATTCGTTTAAAGTAAAATACTTATACAAATAAATTATGATATAAATAAATAAAAATAGACTTAAAATACAAAAATATTGTGTGTCAAAAAATTTAAGAATACAAAAATATGGAAATGATTAGTCAAAAATTATACAAAATAAAACACGTACCTATTATAATATTAAGTTATATGCGCTATTGATTTTAAATTTTATTTTTATTAGTGCCACTATATAACCTTTTACAACAGCAACTAGCCGCTCATTCAAATCTTTATACTTACCTACGTCTTTTTTTCTGTCGAGGCACTCCAGCTATTTGCTGTTCCATTTTTGCCTCCTGTAGACCTTGTTCTCGCTTCAACATGTTTATGAATTTCCACACAATTTCCACAGCCTTTTTGGCTTTTAATAAATTCTAGCATTATTTAATATAATAAGAAAATAATAAAACAAAATAAGAAACGTTAAATGCTCACGACACGCTTTGTAGGTAATGAAATAAAATGACAGTATGACATTCTATACTATCATTATATCATCAACATAACGAATAACACACGTTCACTTTGGAATTTAGATAAATTGCGATTATTACTTCTAATTGCAACTTTTATAATAAAGGTCAACATTTTGAGTTATTATTTAACTGGGAAATTTTTACGTGGGATATTTTGTCATAGAATATCTTTGTGGGGATATTTTGGTTTGGGGATATTTTGACCGGGATATTTTTACGTGTCACCATACTGACATAGTCAGTAGTCGATATTTTATTTTGTTCATATTCATAAAAATTATTAGATAATAATTAATTTCAATAAAAAAAAAAATTCTATTGACTATGTTGGTAGGTACATAGGTTCATTTAGCATACATGTAATTTTGAAAAAAAAAACAATTTTTTATTGTATGCATTATTTTATGTAGTACATTAACTGTTTTACATAGTATATAATATAGACATATAGTATATCATGTGTTGCGCAATCGTTTTGCAATTTTTCATGGGCAATTGTGGTGTAATTAGTCTTTTCAAAAAGGAAAAATTGCGCAATCGTCATGTAGCAGCGCGATCGCCCCCCCCCCACCCCACCACAATTACGTTCTGGTTCCCTACTTAAATTGTTTATGAAAACGGTTAAGACACGATTGATGACTTATTTTGCAACACAATTAATAAAATTAACAATAATTACGATTACGTCGATAAATTTAAGGAATTTAGTATTATCATTAAAAAAATCTTAACTTCATAATTAATAAAAGAAAAATATAACTTTATTTACTTCCAGTATTAAACTTAAGTTCGTATACTCTTTAGTCAATATCTAATTATTATTAATATTATTACCTGATTATTAATTATTATATTTTCATATATTTTGAATAATTAATGGAATTACAGCGGTAACTTGGGTCGTGGTGCAAAAAATGCAAACCCGCAGTAGCGTAGTTCATCGTATTTACTATTTACCTAACACCTAGGGAATTAAATAAATGAACAAGCTACTTACAACACTGCAGGACGAGGGTTAATTTTTATTTTGAAATAAATGACTGATATGTCCTAGATGTAATAAGCAGAAAACAATGTTGTGTCAGCCCAAAATTAAAATTTTTGTTTCTCGAAACATGAAAATAATAATTATATCTACATACATACGATTTTTTTTTTTTGTTATTAAATTAAGTCCGCGGCAGCTAGACCATTGGACTGACATAAGTTACAGGTTCACATTATTATATACTACATTATTTACATTATTACATGAAGTAGACAATTTTTAAATTTTATTAATTAGTTTAGAGTTGTAAATAAATTCTAAAATATTTTTTAAATTATATTGATTCAGTGACTCGGACAGCTGGCCAGGCAGGTCTGCATCCTTTCTGTCCTTGCTGTAACTCTGGCATTCGGTGAGGATATGCTTGATGGTTAGGGGGACGCCGCAGCAGGTGCAGACAGGTGGCTCTTCTTTTTTCATGAGGTGTTGATGAGTGAGGTGAGAATGTCCATCCTTAGACGGGTGATGGAGAATGTAGAATTCGGGGGGTGATGGAGACTAAAAGGAGCTCTTGCCATTCTGGCGGCGAATTTGTAGGTTTATTCTGACCATCTCATGTCTAGTGGAGGGATTCCAGCGATGCTTAGGATGCTGCTGATGGGACTTGATCGGAAAGCGCCGATATATAGACAAATCCCTGTGTTATTTACTGATTCTAGTAATTTTGTATGAGATGGTTTGGCTGTTTAGAAAAGGAGGGCTCCATAATCCATTTTAGAAAGGATAAGTGTCTTGTGAATTTTAAATAGGGTTCCAGTGTGGGCTCCCCAGGAGGTGTGAGAAAGTGTTTTGACTATGTTGATTCTGGGGGGACAAGATTTTTTAATGTGTAGAATGTAAGGGAGCCATGGGGCCTTATAATCTAGAATTGCTCCAAGGATTTTTACTTGGTTTTTGTTCTTGATGGAAAGGGGGCCAATGTTTACTGAGATGGTTTCTTTTTTCTTTCTTCGGTTGATAACTATTAGGCTCGTTTTGTTCGGTGAGAAACGGAAGCCAGACATTTTAGACCATGATATGAGTTTATTGGTTGAGTCTTGCAGGAGTTGTTGTATAGTGATACTATTGAAGCTGCGACATGTGATGGCGAAATTGTCTGCGTATAAAAAAGGAGAGTTAGGGTTTCGGATTCCTTCGAAAATATCGTTGATGGCGATAAGGAATAACGTTACTGAAATGGTGGATCCTTGGGGTACTCCGTTTTCCTGTATAAACATATGTGATAAAGAGTTGGGTGTTTTGATTTGAAAGGTGCGGTTGCATAGGAAGTTATTTATGAATTCTAACATGTTTCCTTTGGACAGAATTTGGTTGAGCTTATAAGTGATTCTAGGCCCCCAGGCTGTGCCATATGCCTTGGCGATGTCAAAACTAATGATTCCTAGTTTTTGTTTATTCTGTAGAGCTATTTGGATTTCGTTTTTAATGTTTAAGAGGTTTTTAGTCGTGCTTCTGTTGCTTCTGAAGCCGTTTTGTTCGGGAGTGAAGTAAGTGGATTTCTCCAAAAACCACATGAAGTGGTTGTTGATTATCTTCTCAAGTAGTTTGCATATGGTATTAAGGAGACAGATAGGTCGATAGCTGTCGGGGATAAATTTATTTTTGGCAGGCTTTAGGATGGGGATGACGTAACCATGCCTCCAGGATTTTGGAAATGTTTTATTATTCCATATAGAGTTGTATATTGATAGTAAGTGTATTCTGGCATTTTTTGGGAGATTTTATATAAATAGATATGGGATTCCGTCAGGACCAGGACTTTTGCTTTTGCAGCATCGGAGTGCGTCTTCAACTTCTGAGATGAGTAGATTGGAGTTCATATGAATTTGTACATTATCAAGTGAAACGACGTTGTTAGTGGGGTTATTGAATATATGTGTATTAGATAGGAACTCCTGATCATAGTTTATGTTGCTGGAATTATCTTGGAACATTTGACCGAGGACGTTGGCTACTTCTTTGTGTGAGGTTGTGAGGTTGGTGTCCTTGAGGAAATGGATGGTGCTCCTGTTGGTTCCTTTGATGGATTTAATTTTTTCCATACTAATGAGGAATCAGTTTGGTAGTTTATGCTAGAGACATATTCTTTCCACGATGAGACTTTGTTGCTCTTTACAATATACCTGGTTTGGGCTCTGGCTCTTTTTAAATTAATAAAGTCTTCTTGGGTGTGGATGGTTTGAAATTTTTTGAGAGCTTTGTTTTTCTTTTGAATGGATTTTTTTATTTTGTCATTCCACCATGGGACTCGGGGTCTGGAAGAACTGTTCTTTGAGATTCCTATTGTTATTTTGGCGATTTCAGTGATCATGTCATTGAATTCCCCTACGACTACCTGCGTGTTTTCTGACGAGGGGGTAGAAAGGCTTGGGGTTTTGTTTTCTATTAGAGAGGTGAATAGGTTACTGTTGGCTTTCTTGATGGACCATCAGGGTGAGTAAATCAGATGGGTGTCATCTAGAGGGAGGTTTATAGATATTTGTATCGGTATATGATCGCTGCTGTTGTATGAGTATGGTAGGGTGCACCAATCCAGTTTGTGGGAGAGGGATGTGTTAGCGATGGACAGTTCAATGGAGGAAGAACGTTCGTTTGCGGGGTTAATTTTAGTTGGTTGTCCGTTATTGAGGAGCATCAGATTGTCGTGCATAAGTAGTTCTTCGATGATTTACCCTCTGTGATCTGATTTGTGCGATCCCCATATTTCGCTGTGACTGTTAAAGTCACCGACTAGGATGAATAAGTTGAGAAGTTGTTGTGTGATATTTTCAACGTCAGAGAGAGAGAAATTTCTTTGGTTTGGTATATATATGTTGCATATGGTTAATTTTATGTGGGGAAGAGTGACTGAAACTGCTATCGCTTCCAAGTTGGTTTGAAGTGGGTGTTCTGTGCTGGGGAAGTCTTGATTGATCATAATTGCAACTCCTCCACTAGCTATGGCACAGGAGAGACGGTTACGTATATATATATCAAAGTGTGTGAAAGTAGGATTACTACCGTCATTGAAATTGGTTTCATGAATGCATACTACTGAGGGACTGTGTTCTTTGATTAATATCTGGAGTTCGTCGAGTCTACTATAGAATCCATTAACATTCCATTGTATTATTTTAGTTTTCATGTGCGATGTTCTTTGAATTGTAGGCTAGTTGCTTCGTGTAGTGTAAGGCGGAATGAGCGGGGGTAGGGGGTAGGTAGGATTGGGTTTTTTTTGTGTGTGGATGATGTTTAATGGATGTTGGGGAGGCGAGGCTTGAAAAAGCAAGTCGCTTAGTTTGGTAAGGTGAGTTTTGAGGAAAGTTTTGTTAATTTTTGAGCGTATTTCTTCGATGAGTTTCATTAGGGAGGGGATGTCGGAATCAATGTCTTTGCAGAGGTTGTGTATGTTGATGTTTTCATTTGCGTAGTTTTCCAAAATATACTTGAACTGGAGCATGGTCACAGTGGAGTTGTTGCGAAAGATTTCCTCCGCTGGTATGCGGCTCTCAAGCTATTTATCTTCGTTTCTAGTTGATAGTTTCATCTGGAGTGAATCTTAATTTTTTTGTTGGTCTTTTTGGTGATTTCGTTGAGGGGGTGAGTGGTGTTAAGTCTGCCGTATGTGAGGTGATCTTAATAACTTCTTGTGATGATGAATCAGAAAGATTCCACTTGGAGGGTTTTTCGTCTTCTGTGAGTTGTGCTGACTGCTGAGACATATTAGTAAGGGAGCCGTGTGAGTGATCTTAGGGTGTAAGAGGGGGGTCATGGGGGGTAGGATTTGTGTAATTATTGTCATATGAGGTGAATTCGATTTGATGTTCAACCAACGAGTCCGTGTTGTCTTGAGACTGCGTTTCGTTGATTGATTGGCTTTCGAGGAGCTGCATGTCAATCGGGAATGATTCGACTGTAGTGTCGTCTTTGTTATTGTTTGATTGGGGGAGGTTATGCGTTTGTAGGTTTATCGAATTTTCGGAATCCAGTTGTTTGTTGCATGATGTAGATGTGTGCCCGGTTGATTTACATATGAAACACGTGATTTTTTCTTCGGTGAAGAATATTCTGAATTGGGTTTGGTTGTTGATGATAGTTATGGAACCGGGTAGTTTTGTTGTGTCTTCGTGGTTAATGAACATTTGTCGGCGCAAGCTCAAGATATGCTCGTTACCCTCAAGATTTATTCCGCCTCTCGTGTGGTTTATCTGGGATACTGGCGTAATATTTATGCTTTTTAATGCATTAAGTATTGATTGGTTCGGTATTGAGGGACATACGTTGGAAATGATTATTTTTTTTGCTGGAGTGATGAGTCTTCGGATTTGTATTATGTGTTCGTTTACCGTGATCGTATTGGTGTTTTCTAAGAGTGTTTCGAGTATTTCTTTACTAGAAAGGAAAACACAGAAGCGATTGTTTGATATTCTAGATATGTAGATAATGTGTTTCGGTGATATAATTTTTCCAATTTCTAGTATGTAATCTACCTGACGTATACCATCGATAGAATTAAATACTAGTGCCTGTTCTCTAGTAGGATTTTTTTCGTTTGCCGTGATAGAGGCAAAGCTAATGGTGCTATTGCGCTGAGTATCGGGTATGTCATTAACGCTGGAAACGGCGGTGATTAGCTGCTTATCTGCTGCCTTGACGACGGCCGAATTATATGTAACAGGTGTGTGTTGGTTGGTGGGAAAGATATAAGGTGTACGTGGGTTGCTGCTGTGGTTATTTTTATTCAGTACGGGTTATTTGTTGTTGACATTGGTTGTACTAGACAAACTCGTTGTTTCATTAGTTTTAGGGATGTTATTTTTTGTGAGAGGTTTGCTTAGGGGCGGCGTGCCCGTCCTATGCTTTCCGCTCATTTCGTTAGTGATGGAAGACGCCTGATATTATAGACAATAATATTGATTCATATTACCTTTAATCAGACGCTGGTGTAGTTAGATACCACAATGCCATCGAGAGCTATAAAACGCATAATCGCGGAGAGAACACATGTGTTATACTAACGGAAGTCGAACACGTACTGATACGATATTTTATTTATAAGTAATCCTAAATAATCAGCTAACGACCAATACAAGAGTTTACGACACATCTAACTGATATAGTGAATCAAAAAAATGTATTATAATATAATTAGTACATACTATTATTCTAAGTGTGATTGTGTGAAGTGAATAAATTTTAAAACCCAAAAGTGTTTGTATGGCCATAAAGTTTACACATGTAGGTTTAATAAACTAATTTGTAAGTAACATTATTAATTATAAATTATGTTTCGAATTCGAATTCTTAGATCATCAATACAAAACATCGAATAAGATAATTAAAAAACAAGAAAATAATTACGGTAAATTATATTTTGGATGTTGGTAATGAATTATTATATTTCGTCTATAATGCGAGTAAAATTGACCCTTCTTATTATTTTTTTTTCTAGGTAAACATAATTATATATCACATGTATAAATGTACTTGATTTTTAACAATTAATAATTTTTGTTTGTTCATTTCTTATTCAGTGTTTAAAAAAGTTACAAGATTTGTCATGAAATTATGCATATTTCACAAGTTATAAAATAAACGAAATAAATGAACATACATTAACCTATTTTGATGTACCGTAGCAACGTTTTAGTTGTTACAGTATACTATATACTTTGTAATCTCTCATCACCTGAGATTAATCATCTTCTACTTAGATGTTATAACTTATAGCTAACCTACTACTCCAGACCCCTGTTATACAACTGAGTAGCTTTCCCAGTTTTATTTTACAATATATAATGCGTTTAATATGGAATAAGTTTAAATTTTAACTGGCAATTAGGGGAAGTAATAAATATTTGGTAAAGGGCTGGCGGTCATTCTCTAGAATATCAGAGCCAGCACAAAGAACTTTTAAAGGAATGGTTATAAGAGTTCAAAGTTTTCTGCTACATTGCTATGCACCTCGTCTTTCCACAAAAATAATAATTTCTCATAATATAACTTTAGAGTCTTATTAGTCCATGATATGTAGGGTATATTATTTAAATAAAAAATTAATTAATATTGAAAATAGTAATATGTATAACTTTTTTTCATGACCTTTGTCTGGCCCCGATGATTGAATGACAGATAAGCTGCTTGCGAACTATTCCAAAGTAACGAAAGAAGCATATGATGCAGTAAAAAAGTACGAAGATCCAGTGGAAATGGACAATAGAGATTCAAACAGAAAATTGAAAGATGAAGCAGTACAAACTTATCTAAATACTGAAATGGAAATCTCTTCGGATGGTAGAACAAACATATTTATATTTTATTTGTTCTTAATACGATTACCTTAGTTTTATTTTATAGTTATCAGTCATGTGAAATGTACGCAATGTTGTCCAATGAGATTAAAAGTCCGGGTGTTAAATGGGAAACTGAATAATTAACACAAGCTCTTAATATTAATAAAATTAGGTACGCCGTAGAGAAATACAAAATAGAAGGAAACCAATGTTTTATAGAAAGTTTGTTACCACTTAATTGGTACTTATTACCCAGTGCGTATTCTACCTAATGAAAATATAACAGCCAACTATCGTTTCTATTTTCCTATACTAGTTGTCAATACAATACAAACAACGAAATATTTTTAACTTATTACTTTTTAGCATTTATTTTAAAACTATAATAAAAAGAAGCTAAAAAAAACATGGTTTATAATCAACTAGCCTCAGTGTATTCTTTAAAAAATTTAGATTGTTCGGAAATATTTTTATTAAATAAGTAGAAATTTCATCCACCACAGTTCAAGTATTCTTTTCAGTAGTACATGTCTTAGGGAGGTGTCCAGGTTTAAAATTAGGGTCCCTCTTTGTAACTGTACTGACTGACAAATCATAAGTTTATGATCGATTAGTAACGTACCTATGCCTAGTCTGTACTCGACTTAAATTCAATTTTTTTTAAATCGTTTTTTGCAGAAGAGCTTCATGATGAATTCAAGTACATATATGCAAATTATGAAGTTCATGCATATCCAACAGAAAAGATCTTCTACCGTAAGTAAAATCCTCTGTTATTGAAATGTCTATGTAATTCAATGAAATATATATAAGAATAAATATTAATTGCATACGTAGCGATCGCTGTACTATATTGCTTTTTTAAGTGGACTTGTTATCTGAATTTCTAGTTACCATTGTCTATGAGCAATACAGTTTTGTTAATTTTTTATAATCGTCATTATTATTGTTATTGATAATTATATACTTAATTTGACAGACATTTTCTATATTTAAAAAAAATAGCTCTGCAAACTCTGAACTGAATAAATGGAACGTGTAATGCGTTTGAACCCCATTTGAGTCAGCCAATGTTCTTATCTATGATTTTTCATGGATAGAACTATTTTTACCATCTTGTCTTTCACCAAAAAGCATTGATAGTCCGATTGTATCCAAGGTCAATATCTTATGATTTTATATCATGTCCCAACGAGACATTTGAGCTATGAGTGGACTGTAACTGATTGGTTGTGTCCATTACTGATTCCCGTTGGTTGTAGGTGTTGGACGTGCGTACTTGTTGAACTTTGAGTGACCTGATTGATTTAATGATTTGCACTCATATTTAAAGGCATGGTTTCGTCCATTGCATCGATGAGCAGCGCATGTGAGGGCCATAATCGTCTGTGATTGGGTGTGCCTCGCGAGATATCACGAAGTCGTTAATCGAAATCCCGAGATATATATGAACGCTGCTCGGTTCTGTCCGGTGTTATCGGTATTGGTTGCTACTCAACAGTCCCCAGGTTGTTATCTTTCTGATTGCTCGTCGGTGGGATGATGCGCCATCATTCCTTGTCAGTTGTCGGTTTATCTCTTTATTCGGTTTATGCAAGCCTTCCCATTGATTGGTTACATTATAAACTTCGTATCAGTAGTTCTGTAATTATGTGCTACCTTAGCTCATCGGTGCCTTCAAGATCATTGCATAGGTCACCAGCATCGTTCATCGTTTCTGTAGAGTACAAGCAGTCTTCAAGAATTGATTCGATTGGGCAAGTTTGTACCTATACGTTATTGCAACCGGTTTTGCATCACCAGTCAGACTCGTGCTCTGCATAGGACACAGGAACGGCCGGCACAGTTGGCAGGAGGTAGGTATCTCTTATGTTTGTCTTCCGACGTCAAACGTGCCCGCCTGCGACTTTTCGGAGTGAGAATGCCAACCGTCTGTTTTCTATATGGAATGTGTATGCAACGTACATTAGCTGAGTGCAAAAATCATTAGACACGTTAGTAATTTAATAGTTAGTTATTTAATTGTTTATGTACCTTTGAAACAAGTACATATTACGTTCAATTCGGTTACAATACACATTTTTATTTACGTACTTTTATACGAGAGGATCGCGAGCTCTTTTTTGGAGCTAGTTATCATGGATAGCTTTTGACACTGCTTGTTTATATAGTTTCATAATCGTTGTAAGTTGGTTTGTTAACTTTTCTATTTTACCGGACACCCCTTTTTTTTTTGTGGCGTACGCAGTTAAGCATGCTAAGGATTATAGACAAGTCAGAATTTGGTGGTCGGACTTATAGCTAACTTAAAATTATATGATTTTCATTTTATTATGATGGGGATGAAATCGTTTACATTAACAAATGACAGAGAACTTAAGCAAAATAGTTACAAAGAGAAGAAGGTAACTAAGCGTTGGTACTTTCTGGTTGTGCTATGATAATACATAGACATATAACAACGATTTAGGATATTATGGTAATAGTTATCTCGTGGTATGGGTGCCCAACGATCTGTGATAAATATTTAATTAACAAATGTTACTTTTCTAACTGCGATCTCTAGACGCCAGATCGTCCGGACAGCATGACCTATTGATTCATATCGTCTGTTGTGTGATAATATTTTCATAATAGACAGCTGAGAAACCACACTGTCTTAAACATAATAATTAGCTTATAATTTTAAAATGTAATTAAAAAAATAGGGTTCTATAATAGTTTTTATAAACTTCTGCATTTACTGATGACTCGACATTACCTCAATATAGTAGAACCATTTATGATTAATTATTATATATACAATTGTGTCAATTAATACGAAAAATTCTTAAGAATTTGGCACAAGCGATAAATATCAGTGATGCACTGATGTGTAGTTAATAATCAACAATTACCTATAAAAACTTATTTTCTTAATTGAGTATATGAGGTAGTTTCAGAAAAATGATAAAGAACCTTCAGTTTCCAATCAATTTAGCTCTCCTATTGACCGATTTGTTCTTTTAATACTACCTTATTTTAGTTTAATTTATTAATCAACGTTTTCACAAGCGGTCAGCCGCGCCTATCGGAGACCTTCGAGAGCGTCCCAGACACATGTAAAGAACTTTTTCCTACCGTTTCAGTGTTCCAATTGCGTTATATTGTATTGTAGATAAGCATTAAACACACCGCCCGATTCATCCTTTTATACCTTTAAAGTGTTACAAGTCGGATAGGGTCCAAACTATATTTTATGTTCCAATTTTGTCCGATAAAGAAGGAAATGAATAGCCACAATTAGTAATTATTTTGTCAGTGATATTCAAAAAATATTTATACAAAAACAAATAAAAATCTGTCAAAATAGATAGTAATCATTGAATAATTGAAAAAATGCATTTCCTGTCAGTGTTATACAATAATTATAATACAAATATAAATATTAATTAGTCAAAACAATTAAAAACTCATCTTCTTGTCATGTTCCGACATAGGTCATTTAAATAGAAATATTACTTGTCATTTAAAAAAAGGATTTTTAAGGTACTGTAGAGGGAGTATAATCAATTTTTTTAAACTGTTTATTCCGCTCCTACTTCGAGTATCGCGGTTAGCAACAACGACTTGCGTAATACTGTAATAGATGGAAGGAAGGTCACCCACGGTGTAAAATCTTAGTATACAATATAATTATATAAGAATAAACGGACACCGTGTGCCAGACATATATTAACCACAGAACAGCGTAGATATAATGATAATAATAATGACAATAATATTATGCGGGCCCGTATTACTCGTAATTAATATTAATTAATAATAAATCAAAACAGATTTGTTTCCAAAAAAATATAAATCAAAATAACAATAATGTGTACAAACTTCTGCCGTGGCTTTATAAGTTGATATTAACGACTGAAATTTTGAATTATAATAGGACAAATCCACGAAAGTAATGAGATTCCATTCCGTGTGCGTAAGTTTAACGTGTTCCCGGAATTCATAGTACATGCCGTATGATTTGGGAAAGTATTCAAGCTAATTAGACGTTCTGGAAGTTGTATAATTCTTTCTGCTTGTACATCCAATGGGACGGTCGTAACTAGCCTGTAATATTTCGTTTATGTTACAAAATAGTTTCAGATGTATTCAAAAACTTCTCCAATGTTAATGAATTTGGGTGTCGTTAAGAAGAAAGTGCATATTAAAAATAACCCAAGATTAGTCATTAAAAAAAAGAAATATAAATATATTTACCAGGGCTAGCAAACGTTATAATAACGTTATGATTATAACGTTATATTTGATAAAAAACGATTGAAATTTGTAAACGTAATTATAAAGGAAAACGATAAACGTAAATAAATAAATAACACAAAACAAAACGTAACGTTTAACAAAATATATGATGTATCATTAAACAAAACATAACGCAAAACGGTATATATTGTATTCCATTAAACGAAATAATTAATTCCCAATTATTTAATAATACTTAGTAGTATTCAATTATTTATTCAATCCAAGAATTAATTTTATTCCGTATCCGGCCTATCCGGGAGATCCCGTATTAGATATTATTTTAAAACTTAATAAGAAGTTATTAATAGAATAATTTAATTACCAATAGCTAATAATAGTGATGCTCTGATAATATTGTACTGTACTATCTGTACTACGGTCGAAATTTATACCACTCAAGTTATTCAACTATTGTGTTCGGTGTTCAGTTTGCTCAGATTTATTCACTCGTCAGTGTTTGTCTAATTGTTGTCAAATGTTTAATATTTATATTTTATACTAATATACTTATAGTTTTAACGTGCATACGTTTTCTTTATATTAGTTTAACCCATTTAATTAAATAAATAAAATTAAACAATACCTACTTAAAACTCAGAATAGGGAAATTATGTCCCCAAAAAAAGGTCGTAGTCGTATACTTTTAAATTGCGGCCTGTGTACTTTCAAAACAGGTCTCTAAATACTTTTAAATTTTAAATAACGATAAACGCAAAAATTGTATAACGTTTTAATTATGAATAACGATAAACGCAAAAATTGTATAACGTTTTAATTCTGAATAGCGTTTTAATTTTGAATAACGATAAACTCAAAATTTGTATAACGTTTTGATTGTAAATAACGTAAAACAAAATTTATTTTTCAAATGCAAGCCCTGATATTTACAAATTGGGTAATCCCCATGTCTATTCATTAAATATTTTCACTAGATTCTTATGAACTGTAGTTTTTCGTTTCCCTTTCTGTATCGTCACATTCTCATTTTCGTTGATTTCTAGTACGCCGTATGGACCTAACCATTTAGGGCTTAACTTAACCCTTTCTGGTTTTGTCCTGAATAAGCACTCTATCGTTGACATGGATCGTTATTGGGTTTGCAGTTCGGTCATAACTAACCTTAGTTTTAATTTTGTTCCTCATTAGACATTCTAGAGCAATTAGATGGGCTTCTCGTAGCCTCTGTTTGAGTTCTTCCTGATAATCATAGTAGTTGTACTGAGGTTCTGGAGGTTTTGTCAGAGATGTTGGTACTTGTAAGGTTCTCTCATAAAGGAATGCGTAAAGTTGTTTGCCTGTGGATTGATGTTCCGATGAGTTGTATGTGAACATGGCGTATGGTATGTAGGTGTCCGAATTCCGCTGGTCTGAATCTACATAGTGTCTCAAGTATTCGCATAACGTGCGATGGCTCCTTTCTAGTGCACCATTCGCTTGTGTATGGTACGGCGATGTATTAATCCGTTTCACTCCTATTAGCTTACATGTTTCGTAGAAGATTTTATTAAGAAACTCTGTTCCTTGATCGCTTATAAGATTCTGTGGCATGCCGTGAATGCACACAAATGAGGTGACGAAATGGAACGCTACAGTATTAGCTTCTTTGTTAGCCATGAGTGTTTCCACTGAAAATTTGGTCAGATCACATTGTAGGGTAAGAATGTATACATTTCCTTGATACGTTTGAGTCAGTGAATCAACTACGTCGATGAATACCCTTTCAAAAGGTTCAGACGCAGTGGTACTGATTACCATCGGCTGCTTGATATTACGGGATGATGTCTTGTTTATATGACAGGACGAACATTTGTTAATGAAATCAGTGACATCTTGACTTAATCCTTCCCAATCAAATTGTTTTTGAATCCGCTTGATTGTCTGATTGACTCCGCGGTGTCCTCCGAGTACTGCCATATGATGCTCACTTATTTAACGCTTTGTTTGGAGAATATTTGTATATTAATTTCCTAGTCTTGAAATATGTATCTGATCATACGGAGTACCGAAGGCCAATCTAATTGGTCTGATCCGCTACCGATTTTAGGCATGGCCAAATTCCGAATTTCAAATTCTTGACAAAAAAGTCGGAGATTCCGTAAAGAATTGTACATGCCCTCTAAAGTTGGCTTCTGCCAAAATTTTTCCTTCGTTACGAGGTTGATGATGTATCGCGATCCCAGTTGAAAATATGCTACTTCGGTTTTCTTTGGACGTTGAAGCTTTAAGTGTTGTAAGTGTCCGAATTTTCTTCTAAATTCCTGGGCGATACCTTGATTCAGCTTTAGATAAGCAGATACGCAGTGTAGTAAATGGAATTCTTCTGAAACGGTGAAGAGATCTCCAGTTAACTCTTGGACTAGCGCGTTACGATAATTTTGACATTCGTTATCCGAGATATACTCATGGAAGAGTTTCAAATCCATAAATGATCCTGCCGATTGTCGTTGAGATCTAGTATGGACGACTTTTACTTCTATTATTCGACTCAGTGCGTCAGCGTTGGTATTGGACTTTCTGGTTTTGTAAATCACTTCATATTGGTATTCGGCTAACTTTAATCTCCAACGTAGTAATCTCGAACTAGGATCTTTACATTGAATAGCCAAGTTAATGGCTTGTGGTCCGTGTAAATTTTGAATTGTCTACCGAGTAGGTAAGGTCTAAAATTCTATACTGCCCAGACTATGCTCAACAACTCCTTTTCGGTTGTACTATATGCTTGTTCTGCTTTATTAAGAGTTCTAGACGCATATGCAATGGGTCGATCCTGTCCTGGTGTACCCTGTGACAAAATGCTTCCAATTGCGAACTGGCTAGCATCCGTAATTAAGATAAACGGTTTTTCAAAATCAGGATATTGTAATACTGGTGCTTCCACAAGTTTCTGCTTGAGTGTCTCAAAAGCTCTTTGACATTCTGTCGACCATTCAAATGGTACGTCCTTGTTTAAAAGAGCAGTGAGTGGTTTCGCCGTTCTGCTGTACCCTTCGATAAATCTTCTATAATAGCCCGATAAACCCAAGAATTGTTTAATTTCTGTTGTATTTCTGGGAACTGGATGATTTCGTACACATTCGATTTTTCCCGGATCAGTAATGAGATGTCCCAAATATATGACCTCTGTTCGTAGGAATTGACACTTTGACGGTTGTAAAAGGAGATTAAATTTTCTAAGCCTTGCAAATACATCTCTCAGTTTGGATTTATGGTCCTTTAAGTCCGAAGCGTAAAAAATTATATCATCCAAGTATACGAAAGCCTTGATACCGTTAATTCCCGTTAGAGCTTTGTTCATTAAGCGTTGGAATATACTGGGAGCTCCGCTTAACCCAAATGGCATTCTCCGAAACTCATAGTGGCCTTTGTCAGTAGAAAAAGCTGTCTTTTAACGATCTTCTGCCCTAATTGATACATGGTGGTATCCACTGACTAAATCCAACGTAGAGTAGTATCTGGACCGGCCTAATTGGTCCAAAATTTCATCTATCTTAGGTATAGGGTATGCGTCTCCAATAGTCAGTTCATTAAGGCGTCCGAAATCTACACATACTCGATATTTTGGGTTTCCCTGGGCATCTGGTTTCTTTGGGACCACGATCAGTGGTACATTCCACGGGGACTCGGATGGCTGTATAATATTGTGGTTTTCCAATTCTCCCATTTGTCTTACAATCTCTTGACGGTGAGCTTAAGGCAGTCTATACGGTCGAACATTAACAGGTTTCGCGCCTTCTTTTAGATGGATTTCGTGCTGTATTGCATCGGTAGAGGAAAATGAATCTCCCTCTAGGTGGAAAATATCCGGATATTCGCCAATCACCTTCCAGAGACTATCTGATTCTTCCGCATTTAATTTTTAAAATGTTATAGCCTCCCGAATGTAATCAATGCGATGCCTATCATCAGTTATTTCGTTTGTATTTGCTGCAATCAGCATTGAGATTTCGCGGGATTCCTCAAACTCGATTTCTTCGATTTTCAAAGGTGGTATTGTGATAAGCTTTTCTGAAGTATTGATGGCAGTAGCTAAGATTTTTCCTTGTTTAACTATGTTAACCACATTCCCAAGACAAACGTTTTCCTTTTGTAGACTTTGTGAATGAACTACTAAAACTGTTCCTTCCGGTCTTGAGCTAGCAATTGTAAAAATAGTTTCTGAACGAGGCAAAAGTGTAAGAGGATCGGTATTGAGTTGAAAGATCTTTGACGAATAGTAATCTATTGCAACACGATTTTCGGTGAGAAATGGATTTCCCAAAATTCCTTCATGAGGAATTGGAAAATTATCATGAACTACCTGGAATTTGGTTGTAAGAGTTTCAGTTCCTAGATTTAAATTGAGGATCACAGAACCTAAAGTGCGTACTAAATATTCATTAATTCCTTTTAACTGATAGCTTTGAGTTTCATCAACCATTACTTCATTTCTTAGAGTGGATAATTTTATCATATTCAAATCACTACCTGTAACTATAAGTAATTTAACATTTTCTACTATGCACTGTGGAATGTTTAGCGTAACATGTTTATTAATTAATTCTGCCACGAAATAGAAAGCCCTTGCAGGTTCAGAGTGGTTGTTTTGATATCCCCCACCGGGCGGGCGCCACTTGGGCCCGGTGTTTGCTCGTTTCCCGACGATGTGCCATGTTGCTCCTGTGCCTTGAGTTCATTAACATATTTCCGTTTGCGACATTCACTTATAGTGTGGTTCGGCTTTTTACAATAGTTGCACGTAACTATTCTGATAGCTTTTGTTTCCGTTTTATTCTTATTCTGCGACTCTCTGTAACGGGCTTGATCGGCTTCTGAAGTATGGCATTGTCTTGCCTGGTGGTTTGTACGTCCACAGCGAAAACAAGCGCCAGGTGGTCTACTGTTCGATTTTTGTACCGAATTTGCCTTACTCGCGCAACTATTACCTGACTTAAAATCTGACCTATTGTTTTTATAATCGTTAATGTTTTTGCAAATTTCTTTTTGGTTTATGCGTAAAGTTTCTTCTTCCAAAGCAATTTGGATGGCCTCCGATAATTTATTCGGTCTACTAGCTTTTACTAAAATCTTTGTATCGTAGTGTGTTAATCCTTCGGTATATGCTGATAAAATTTGCCTTTCCGTTATCTTAGGTAAGTCTTCCGTATTAGAAATTTCATTTGTCGCTATTGATGCTTCTATAATATTGTAATATAATTGCTCAGTCCTGTCACTATACTGTTGAATAGTCTCCCCCACGACTATTTTGAACGTTGATAATTTCGAATGTAAATGTGTTAACGTCTGTTTCTTATTAACGGTGAGGTGTAAAATTTCCTTTAGTTCTTTGTAGGTGGTAGGTTTTTTATGTCTAAATAGGCGTATGGCCTTGCCTATTAATCGAGTTGTTATGCCCCTGATTAGATTTTCTTTCTCCGCTGGGTCGATGCTTTGTAACGCATATTCGCACGCATTATGAAATGCAAAACTATCATCAGCATTTTCTCCATTGAACATAGGGATCAAGTTTAAAGCTTGGTGTGTGATCATAAACGTCGACATTATTTTTTCTTCTACTGCTTGATTTTGTTTGCGAATTAAGTTAAGTAAATTTCTTGCGTCTTCGAGAACCGAGTCAGTGTTACCTATAGAATTGTTCGTTCTATCTAGAATATATCCTGCCTGAGATAAATTATTGTTGTACCTACTATCGTCCGAGTCAAATTTGTCAGAGGGTTCGTATAGTTCTCCACTAGAAAGGACACTAACACTACTTTCAAGATCTATAAGATTTTCAGAACTAATAGTTTCGTTTTGGTCCGTATCTGACATAGACTACTAATGATTACAAATAATTAGCCCGAATGAATAATCATACCATACCAAAAGCAATTAAATAAATGGTTCTCCACAATTACCTTTCCGATTCCATACACACAACAGTAAAAAAAAAGCAAATAAATAATAAAAAAAAATAAAAGTGTACTGCAAAATTATAGTATAAATAATATAAAATTATAATAGTACAAAATTATTCACAGTTGCCTTAATATATTTATTTTATTTTATTTTCCCTTCCCTTAAACCGTACTATTATTGATTTTATATTATTTCACAACTGAGTAAATCAGCTTGAGCTTATGCGTTGCGATTTAAACGAATGATTGGGTAACTCACAAGAATGAGGCGGCTATATATAGTAAAATATTGCTGTTATGGTTTTCGGTTGTTATGATTGATACGCGGTGACAACAGCTGTGATATGGTTATTGCGGCGGCGGCGGCGTCTTCTTCGATGTATCACGGTGGTGGTGGAGCTCGCGGCCTTGGCACTCCGCACACGTTCGGTGTAGCTGGTGTGTCGTGTAGACACGACGGTCGTCGGTTACGTTCGTAGTTAGACTGCTCTCGGCTTCTGCGACGGCGGCGGCGGCGGCGTTGTCGTTGTTGGTGCTGACGTTCTAGATTTTTTGATTTTGTACGCGACGCTCGTTCGTCGTATTGTATAATATACGAATATACGGACTTGAAAATCTTGATGCTCTGTAAATTCTTCGTTTTGATTCTAAGATGCTCTGGAGTTTCTTATTGTAATTACTTGATGCTTTGCCGAATGCCCATTGCTCTATCCGTAAAGAAAATCGGTAGTACAGGTAGGTTCTTCAACAATTTATTTCGCAATAAAATTGTTGACTTCCGCTGCCATCAAATGATGTGTACCGGCACGTTGTTATTCTTAGTGAAGATAGCAAGGACGTATTTTGAAAGAATATACGCAAAGGCGCTTATTAAATTACTAAAAGATGTGTTTATTATTACGAAAACTACAATGTACTGTATCCTAAATGCTTAATTACTCTAGACTTATTACATAGATTTTCTGTATAACAAATGAGGTTCTGCCTGAGTGTGTATAACTCTACGACTAACTGGGCGGCCGTGACCAAGGAGCCCTCTGTGCAACGACCAGGGTAGGAATTGCTGGATAAGCAGATTCCAGCTCGAGCGTCCATTCCCGTAGTCACATACGCCAGTATACATATCATACTACTCTAATAAAACTACGTACTATGCTCCAATATAACAATAGGACAAAACTGCAAACAGATTTTAAAATACTGGGAATTCCATCATCGTACACAACTTTAGTCGATCACATGATAAATAAAAACCATAACTTAGAATTTAGACACTAGAAGGAATTCTTTAAAACTATTGATCACCTTTTCATCCCGAAGAAATAATCCCTGAGTGGTTAATATAACGGCAAAACTCTTTCGATGGCAGGCTTTAGTGCTATAGTCATCTTGTTTTGACTTAGCCCACTAATTTCTGGTACTCAGTTCCAGCTGGCACACGATTTTTTTTTTTCGTTAATTTTTGGTTTAACTACTGAAAACGGGACATTGTAGTTGTCCCAATGATTCTTCGGGAAATAATGGGACAGAGGTACAAAAAAACAGGACGTAAAACAAAATTTATATACTGTATAGCCATGAAGACCACAGTTATATGAGATGCGTTAGTGAACTGTATTTAGATATGAAAATCAGATTTTATAGATTGTTACGATTTATTGTAATTTAAAAATTTTCAATACTTTATAATTATATTTATACATATATATACATTTTATTGCCGTACGCGACATTGCACAGACAATCGACGGACAACGACTGTCGCATACAAAAAAAAAAAACAATACCGTAGGTCATGTGAGCGACGATATCTTATCTCATGAAACTATATTACTGGGCCCGACGCGGCACCATACGCAGTGGGGACGCAACATTTATACTATGACTTATATACAAACTTTTATACATCTACTATATGGAATATAGAAATGTTATTTTCAATTACTTTTACTACTACCATATTTGTATGCAAAGTTAGGTTTTATATTGTTATAAATCTGTGATGTATCATATCATTTTTGGATGCGGTATTTGATTGTGCATTTTGTACGGTATTAGGCCATGTTTGTGCGATAATAGAAAGCATTGTGAATTAAAAACGAAATCACTTTTTTTTTCATTATTCAGCTTCCACGGTTAGGCAAAGTGAAAATGACAATTCTTTACAAACACTGTGTAAGTATTTTTTTTTAATGCGGTATAAGTGTTGTTTGTATAGGGTAGAATACGATTCCGGAACTTCTTTATCAGTGAACGTGATTGTTTACATTTTAAGGCACACGATTCCGTACTTTTTGTAAATAAGATTTTAATGCAATGTTGTCAGATTTCATAAAGTTACTTAGGTAGACTATTTGAATTAGTTTGAATTAGAATTAGTGTTTTCCATTGTATACGTCAATAAATATCTCTAAGTTGACAAAAGTTGGATATGCAATTTTTAAAAACACATTATGACTAAATAAAAAAATATTAAAATGTAAATATTGTGTTTTGTTTTGAGTGTATTTAATATACACTATATTTATTACTTGTCTAACATTTAAGGGGATTCGATACCGTCATTTTCTGTTTTTGTCTAACACACGCGTGACATAGTAATTTAGACGTATTTTTTGCCAAACATACTAATTGATCTAATGAAGCGATAATAAATCTGAAAACAGATTTGAATTTGTCGTCAAGTCTACTTGAAATAGACTTTCCCACATTTTTGATATTATCCCCCAAATTCCTAAAAATGTCATATTAAAAAAGAGCATTTAAAAATTTTTGTATTTCAATTTCGGAGAAGTTAAAATCAAAAAATCATAAATGTGGGAAAGTCGATTTCAAGTAGACTTGACGAAAAATTCAAATCTGTTTTCAGATTTATTATCGCTTCATTAGATCAATTAGTATGTTTGGCAAAAAATACGTCTAAATTACTATGTCACGCGTGTGTTAGACAAAAACAGAAAATGACGGTATCGAATCCCCTTAAGTAAATATTAGTGTAACATGTATACAACATACAATAATAGAACAGTGACACAAATACACAATCGTTATGTACCAGATAATGTTTTGTTGTGTCATGAGTTATAATATTTTAATTCTTTACAATAAATTGTGATATTATATCTTGTACATTAAACATTAAACATTTTACCTAGTCACCAGTCGTAACCATATAATTTTGAGTATATGTTACGGTGAAAGACGAAAATTGGTGAATTCCCTGTTCAATGACGTAATTTACCAAAATAATTCAAGTATGTAGGTAAATGATGTAAAAAAACACATTTTAAACTCAAATGGTCATCTTTCACCGGCCATTGATGTAATTTACCAGAGCTGGCGGTAAATGATGATAAATCTCAAATAATACACTAATTATTTTACCATAATATGTAAGTACCATTTAATAATGATTTATCGTTGGAATGAATAAAATAGGTGGATATTATAAATCAATTCTTTGTACAGTTTTGGTTACCATGACATTTTGCACTACATTTCTGCAGCATTGCAAGCACATTTTTTAGTGCCACAACCAGTTTTGCGGTTGCATGAATTGAAGCCTTGATGACAAGCTATTCCTTACCCTGCGGCTTCTCGTAATGTCATTTATTCCCTATTTTTAATTTTTTTCATAGCTTCATCTAGTTATAGGAATTTTTCTTTACACAGGGGAATTTGAACTAGTGTATATTTGTGTTTCAACGCGCCGTATTCAGTATCTGGTTCAAACATTCGGGTATTTATTTATTTGAAATTAAATAAATGTATCAAATTGAAATTGGCTTACATAATTTATACATGTCATCTTCACATAAAATAATAACAGCAAGTAAATTACGTAGAGAATCTCGAGATTTACCAACATCTGATATTGGGACACGAACAGTTGTACCCACTTCGAGCTTTGAAAATTGTTCTTATCTACTTCCGTCATGATATTTTTATCTAATGAAGCTTATTCGCGTACCTACATATATATCAATGATCGTTCACACCGACATAAAATGTATTGAACATCATTCTCGACATTTTCCAACTAAACTGAGATTGACGGCAATAACTGGGGAATGTCAACATTTACCAATTTTTAGGTGAATTACATCGTTTACCGGAGAATGGCGACATTTACAACTTTTACATTATTCACCGTAACATATACATTTTGGTGAATACGTTACAGATATCAAATTTTGAAATAGTCAATACGAAAAACGAACTTACGTTTATTACTTTAGAAAATGGATAACCACTGGTAGGCATTATTTAATATACAGAAATATCGGATTATGCCACTTATCTGTGTATGTGTATTGTGTATAGGGTTTATCTTAATGTACATAATAAAAGATTCATTATTGTGTGGGTAAACATTAAAAAAATTTATATTACCTATTTGGGTAAGATTAATCGGTGGTGCATTATCATCATGAACTAAGATAATATGGACTGGCAAATAAACGATAAAATATGCGGTCAGGTTTTAATACGGACTTTTAGTGGTGGGAGAAATTGTGAAGCTGAAGCGACATCTGTTGGACAAAAACAATAATAAAACAAAAATATGACATAAGTTTCAAATAACATAACTGAACATGTAGAATATTGCAAATAACTTGTTAAAAACTGTATTAAACTTGTCATGAAATTATAATAAAACACATTTTGAAAGACTTATATTTTTTTCTTATTAGTATACACTTACCTCTTAAGTATAAGGTATTCATTTTTAAAAATGTCCAGAAAGTGTTGTATAATTAGTTGCAAACGTTTTGATGGGGAATGCAGCTTTTTTAGTATTCCTAAGGCATCGTTTTCTTCTTGGGCAGAAATTATGAAATCAATTAATGGATGCGATACCAAAATAGGATGAGACAACACACAGGCACACAGCACTCCAAAACAGAGACCTTAAAAAAAAGAAGTTCATTAAAAAAAAAAATCAAAATTAGTTAAACATTAATTTTATAATACACATATCCATAAAACTTACATTTTAACATTTTGGATTAAAAATAAAAGTTAAATACTATTTTGTAACCAATATATTCAATATTCATATTCAATATTTGGTAGGTAAAACTGAATTGAATTAGTTACACAGTTGTAAAAATTGAATAGGTATGTAATAAACTCTGTGTTCGGACCAGACAACGGCAGAGTGCGCCAGCTAATTGTCAAAATATAATTAATGCAACCCGGTTGCGAGCGCGCCTGCGCCGTCGCATCTGTGCCCCGTTCGCGCTGTGTCTCCTGCTCAGTCTGCTATTTTTGCGCGCGTGGTCACGATCCCCGATACCGGTCGTCGTACTTTTTCTTTGTTCTTTTGCCATCGGTGGCACGTCACGGGGCGAATTCGGTCGTCGATGTATCGTGCGAATATGGTGCCTACAGCGGGTCGTGTGCGTATAATATAATATTTGGTCAATCGACTTCACGCGTGATCTGTCTTTGGGTGCACCCGTCAATAATATAACATGGTCTACACCTGCGCGGGCGGTGTGTAGCTTCGTGTTGGTTTCTGGTGCACCGGGCACGAGTTTTATGTTTCTTTTATTTATTTTATATCGCGCGCGGGTGCGAAGGTGAGTGCATCGGGCCTCCCAATTTGGTGCCGGATAAGATATTGTGGGCCAACCAGCAGCTGCACGTGGATCGCGGGATTGCGGCAGCAGTTACTGCAAGGTTTTTCACACACTTCAACATTTGGAGGTTATGCTTCGGTTAGTGGCACTTGACGGTAACGCGTAGCATATGCATGATACGCGATATCCTTATCATTTTTGTATTATCATAAATATTGTTATTTGTTGTTAGTATTTGTAATATCACGGATTAAGGTTCCGTTCCTTTAGTATTATTATCAAACTAAATTTATTTTATATAGTAGATGGGCGCCTACTCCCCGTATTATAATATTTGTACCATAATTATGATTTGTTTATGTTTGTGATGTGCTGTTATATACACAATACAGTCCACTGATATTTGATTTATGAACAACCTGGTTTTACCTTATTTTTCTAATTACCATTGTATTTGTTGCCTAGTAATAGTAGTTTTTTAAAAAGGGAAATACAGTACACACAATACACTCTGAATTTGTAATATACATACTATATTAGTAGGTACATTTATATCATAGAATAGATGAAATTTTAAAAAAATACACACTACACTATCAACAGACAACAAGCAAAATATTAATATATACAAATTATTAGGCAGTAGGCAGTGCCCAGTAGGTATAAGAAACGAGAAACATAATATAATATAATATAATATAATATGAAATATATTTACTATGAAGTATAATTACCTTAAATTTTAAAAATATTTTGTAAAGCAACGGTCCACGATATACAATATTATGATAGCTACAAAAAACAACACAAGGATCGCCCCAATCCGATAAATACCCCCTCTTAGATAACCACGTATTAAAACTTGACCGCACCGCTACCATCCGCCAACCAAACCGTTACCAATCCATATTATCTTAGTTCATGATTATCATGCTGTATCTGGTCGATTCCTTATCAATGACACTTTTATATTATAGAAAAAAACTGATTTCTTTCTTTAATGTATGTTTATTATTAAAAATAATAAATAATAATTGGCAACATTGCACAGAAAATTGTACTTAATCGTGTTGTTTTGGGGGATATTTTGACAATCCATTGTTTGATCCTTGATCAAAGTCGAACGGGAATGTATTCCCAAAAAGGTAAGAGGTACGGAATCGTGCTTTGCCGATTTGTTAATTTTATTACTGAAGTGAAGAAGAGCAATGATGACTTTATAAAGTAAAAAATAAACGAAGGTCATTATTTTTTTCTTAATATTTTGGTATTCATTTATATTTTAAACTGCACGTTTTACAGCCTACTTAGAAAAACAATTAGAAGATAGTTCTGAGTCTAGAGATAGACGTACAATTACATTTTAAAAATACTTTATTATTTCTTAAGCATCAATTACCAAAAGATCATACTTGTTACGATTTGGCCTTTTTAGGGGCTTGTCATGCACGTGCACCTTTCATGCGAGGATATAATTGAGGATGGTTTCTTTTTCTTAATATTTTGGTTAAATAAAACTACACATTTTACAGTTTTCAACTGCAATAACCTAAACGCTGGAGAATATCATGAAGTTATGTTTTGTAAGTACAATTATATTTTTTAAATCTCGCTACTCACCTGCACCTTCCATGGAAGGAGAACACTTATATGATTACCTACGAGTATGAGCACCACTACATGGTATCCTTCAGGACACGTTGGTAGAACTCATTGGTTTTGTACATTAAATATACTTAATTTTTAAATAATCATAAAAAGAAAGAGTTTTATATGTAACAGGTGATTATATTTTACATGTCATAAAAATAATTGTTCGCTCAAAGACGTTTATCTCTATTAGGTAGTCAGTTTTCCATTACACTTATTTCATCAGCTTAAACAATTTTCTTTCTCTGTATCGATGTTGGCTTTATTTTTCCATAAATGATAATCTGCGTTTTAATCATATAATCTTAGGACTCTCTGCGATCAATGACCACACCAACTGTCGGCTAACGCGAGGCGCACACACGCTCCCCACTTTGTACCCGTGAGGTATCCTTGGACATACAACCACCATACCTTTATTTTGATGCCCAGAGAGTATCAGCCTATAATTACACAAACATGAATCACGCGCACGTACATCCCCCTTCGTGGCCTATCACCTGTTTTTGGCAGAAAAAAAAGGTTGAGGATTGGCAGATAGAGCGACGGAGATCATTACATATTTTCCTCCGTTTATGAGACCACAGGCAAGCGAGTAAGCTCTGTTTTTGCTGATGCGCATTTGGGGCCGCACTTGACAATGTTTTCGGGTAATGTTATTTATGTAAATATTTCCCATCGTGGCCGGTCTCCATACCTAATTATATTTAATTATGAATATAATTCATTAAATTTATAATATTTCTGTCTCATGGTGACGTCCACTCGGATACCAATGTATTATGTTTTTGTTATTTTTTTATAGTGACATCAGTCACAGGATACCGAAACCAAGTCATCCCGTGATTTTAAATTATATATACATTATACATGCAATGGTCAAAGTGGGGGATACAGTGGGATGGCATCCCTCCACTTATTTTGTACAACAGTTTAAGCAATATATGAGAACTACATATTAATTATGAAAGGCATCCCTAAACTTATTTTGAGCCACTTTGACTACTATATTAAATATGTATAATTTAAAATCACGGAATGACTTGGTTTTTGCATATATATAAATATTATGCTCTATGTTTATTATTTTTCTCTGGTCGATTCCTATGCAAAAATCTGCTTTTTTGATGATAAATTATTGTCATTCATAATTCATAAATCAACAAAAGAAAAATATATTATTATTACCTGAACCAATGTTTGTGGATTATTTCTGCCAGCCTAGTATTACTATGCCCATTTATTTCAAATAAATAAATAATAATATTATTAATATAAAAAAACATCCGAGAACTCCAGCTTTCTGGTTAGTTAATAAAATACTTTTTTAAAACGGGAACCAAATCGGTATCAACCGTAAAAATAACTTCAATGCGTTTTTTATGAGTGTGATAAATATAATTTTTTTTATTGTATTACTATTTTATCTATTTTGTTTTATCACCTATATGATTAAATACAAAAAAATTATATAAATATCTAATAAAAAATATCTACAATTAAATCGTTTATTTTTATTGTTCACGAATATAAAATATAGTATACAAATGTAAGTATTGTTTATATTATTTAGTTAATATAGTATTCATAAAACATTTCTATTGTGTTAACAGAACAGTTTTTATTATAAACATAAACACAAGTTTACGAAATCTATGAAATCAGTAAATTTTATATTTTATTTTATTTATCCATCAGTTGACATTGTCAAATGCTTTGCATGTATCTACACAGGCTAAATATGTGCTTATGCATTGACTTTATTTTCTCAATTACTATTCCTATGCCTAAACTGATCTTCTGGCTTGGATTTTATTTTCCATTCTTATTTACATACATTTTGTTAACATTTGTAACACATGGGTCAGTTGGTTAATAAAATGCTGATAACATTTTCATCGAAATGCTAATAATTTTGCTCTTTGCAACGTCAAAGGTTAAGAATCATGTGTTATTATATATGTATCCTTCACGAATTTAAAATGCCACTTCTGCATTTATTCATGATCATCCTTTTTTTTCACTTTAATTTAATCAATTTCTGCCACTTTCTTCGGCCGAGGTATTTTCTTTTAGTTTTGTATCAAATTCTTCCCTCAGAACACGGGAATTCAATCTATCGAACTCCTCATGACCTTGTTCTAACTATTTTTTTATTTAGTTCAAGTCCGTTAGACACATTGTTCAGTTATACTTTTAACACATTCCTATGTATTCATTTTCAAAAATTTTATTTTTCTTTCTCTTTCCAAAACCATAGATGAGTAGTTTTTGTTTTGCAGTTTCCTCATCAAGTGGCATACAAGAAGTTCATTGTTATTTATGTTATTATAACGTATTTACTACCGAACAAAATAGTTTCAAATCAACCATGGCCAGTTTTCTTATGTTTAATCCTATTTATAGTTATTAATAACTTCATTATGAATTACGTCGTTACTGACCACTTCAGTGTTGTATGAAGATGTAATTATTACATCATCGACGAACATATGTTTCTTTCTTTTCGATTACATGTGACGTGTGATGGACGTGAGATGTCGCCGTAAGTTTTGAATAAATATTGCCGATTACATTCAAACGTATGGACGGAATAGATTGGCGTCAGACATGACGGTGTCAGTGTACCTACATACTGACAAAAATGTATCCACAGTAAACACTCCTTATAACGGACCCCCTTAAGAGGAAAATCTGTTAACTACTAAAATTAACAACAGTCCGGTATAACCTATATCCCATATATTTAAGTTTTCCAACAACTGAAACTCTTTTATAGATAATTATAAGATCAGTTAGTATAGGTCGATTTCGTTTTAAAGAGGTTTTACTGTGTGTATACGTATACTCTGATGTATACCTTCTTATATTTTTTGATCGATGTTTTCTCCAAAGGTAATTTTTTGCTTGTTCAGTGCCGCGTGTATTCTGATTCGGGTTTTTTTTACCATTAAAATATATTTCGTATTTCTTCCAAACAATATAATATTAAAACATATTTTACTAACTTAATTTTTCCGGAAATATGTTTTTTTCATATTTTACTTATGGTTGAAAGCCTCCCTTATGATTCGGTCTCACCACCTCGGCTAGAGGTTAGCGTTTAAATCCTTTTAACTTTTAAGTTATCCATCACGAAAACGAACAATAAGGAATCAGTTGAATTGCAAATTCGAATCCCAACCGCCCGAAAAACATTAAGTAAATACATTTATCAATATTGTTATAGTCATATCAATCATTAAGGAGGATGAAAGTTTTTTTACGACAACAATACTAAATATATGTAAGTTTTTAAAAGTAATTTATCATTATATAAATAAATTGAAAAATAAAACTAACCTTTAAGGGTACCTACCGACTAGTCACTATATAGATACCATTTTCTATCGCTATGTTCAAGAAGCTCTCCTGGAATTTTCTTATTTTAATAAAACTTTAAAATAATATTATTATACACAAAAATAACCTGAATTATTTTCTACTTAAAAACAATAGGCATGTGTCTCAAATATTTTTCGCTTACTAATGTACATTTTTTTAGCAATTTAAAACTAAAACTTAATGAAAACTAATAAAATCTATTTATAGTAATATTCATTTTGTACGATCATCTTAATCGGAAGCTGCGTGTATTTAATTTTTTAAATAAGTATATAAAAAAATGATATACCACATTATATAAACCTATGACTTTAGTTAAAATAGTGATCTTAGTTTATAACCAACATACGGAGGGTCAGATTTTTAGGAATTAGTTTTTATTGAATGATTGAATTATTTGAACAACATAAAATATTCAATATTAAATTAATGATTTCTGATGTGAAAACAAATAACCGTATAGATACTTTAAATTGTCACCAAATGTATATTAGCATTTTCCTTGCATTAAAACATATAAATAATTTTTTTACACTTTTTAAAATTTAAAATTTCCAGTTTTCTACGAATATCCATTAAAATGTTCAACTCATAATCTAACAAGATGAGCTACCTTTTATAAATTGTATTATTAGAGGTTAAAATATTATTAAAGATGTATAATTTAATGCTCAATTTTCTTATGAGCAAGTCACACAAATTCAAAAACTATTTTGTAGTTAAAACATTAGAACATTTTTAATTTTCATTGCTGAAGATTGAGCATTGATTGCGATTTTGATTTTTGGTGTAACTCTAAAAAAAAATTACCACAGTTGCATGACATTTTCATCGAATGTCTATATTACTATTTTCGATTAAAAGTTAGAATAGAAGATTTTGTGTTGATCAAAAAGTATAAAATGTTCTATTTATATGGTTAAGGAATAAAAATTTAAAAATTTATTTTCATAAATAGCACAGACTGTAACCAACAAACCTAAAATATATACAAAACCAGTTAATTTTTACATACATTTTAAATTTAAATTTGGACAAAATGATATGTTAAAACAATGAATAATTGTTGTACCTTAAAAATACTATTGGTACGTACTTGAGACTTTTAGAGTAAATTGTTTTATTCTATACATCACGCAATGACACTTTAAACTACTAATTCCCAATAGTATAAAAACGTTCTTTAATCACAATAATCTCATCAAATATACATACTTAGTAATACTATAGGAAGACTGGCCGTAAAATTCATAAATAATATTAGTGCTATTAAATCAATGGATTATCAAAAATAATAATTTTAAATTGTTATCGTCTGTCTCATAATTTAATAAATTGACATTTATCTTATACTTATTTAGTGATTACATTGGGTAAGTACATTGTTTAGATTATTTATTAATTATAATTTTTTTTTGAAAAAACAATTAACAAACAAATTGTTTAAATTTTAAATTAAAAAAAATTTTTTTAAATTTATCGAACTAAACAATGTTCAACTTTTTTAGAACCAATATTTATTTACTCAAAGCAAAATTTGTATATGATTATAAAATTTTTAAAAGATTGAAAAAAACAACTTTTTTTAAAAATTATTCAATTAGTTTATTCAAACCTAATTAAAATTATTTATTTATTAGGACAGTGCGTTCCGGTTAAATTGCATCCGCTTTTAAAGGGTAAGTAATTTTGATTCATTCGTTATTGATAATCGTTTTAAACTATTGAATAATTGAATGTACTTTATTTAAGTTAATTTAACTTAATGATGCTCTAAGAACAACATTTAATTTTTTTTATTTTTACTTGCAGTAATCGATAAAACACGTTAATTTTACTTTTTATTTTGTCTATTTTATCTTATCTAATATTATCATTAATATTGCTGAGTGATTAATTCTCTGTTATTGTATTGTGCAGATTATACGGGTAAATTTATTACTTATTAGTATAAGATATACTGTGGTGGAGGGGAACAAACTTTTTATTTTTCTTCTGTTAACTTTTGCCAAAAGATTGTTTTTGTTATTTTTAGTGGTAAAACGAGTTATGATCAAGCATATTTAAGAAATATGTGGTCAATGGCTATCAGAATTTTTTTTTGTATCGGTTGAGTTTCTTTATACAGTTTTTAAAGGCACCTTGACAGTCGTTATTCAACCATGGAACATTTTTTACCCTAGGGTTTTGGTTGGTCTTAAGTCCAATTGATTTATTTCCTGAATCTAACATAGTGTCCGTGAATTTATTAACTATTGAGTCAATTTTCTCTTGACTATCATATAGATGTTTATCTAGTTAAATGTTGCTGAGGGCATGTTCGTTTAATTCATAGTAAAGGTCCAAGATTAGGTTTTTAAGATTCCAGTAAATTCTTTGATTAATTTAGGTCGAATAGTCAAGGGATTGGATACATATAGGCCAGTATTCGTTGCTACTATATGTCAGATTCGCCGAAAAAGTTCCATTGCCAATGTTGTGTCGCATTAGTTAATTATTGTTGAGAAGGAAAAGAGACTCATCGTCTAGCAATTCTTCTACTGATTTTTCCCGATCATCGGTGTGAGAGCAACCCCACATATTTTGGCTGTTGAAGTCACCCAATATTACAAAGGGTTTAGGGAGTTGCCTATAATGACTGCAATATAATGTTTCGTAGAGGTTAACTATCAGCAATATATATATTGCATATTCATAAGTGTCTCAAAAATTTTACGAATGTAGCTTTTAATTCAAGGTCAGGCATTGTAGAGATGTTTTCGTTTACGAATATTACTCATGAAGGTGACAACGCCGCCACTTGTTTTGTTTCTAAAAACGCCCGAGTAAATGTTAATGTGAGCAGTGTGGTTACACTTTAGATTGGTTTCTTAGAAGCAAATATTTGGCATTGAAAATCATAGACAATGCGGTTGATGTCGACTGAGCGTTTGTAGAATGTGAATGTTTCATGGGATTATTGTGCTCACAGTTAAATGTTGAAAGAAGAGAGATGGAGATTCTTGGGTTGGTTGTTTAGGTTGACTTTTGTTAATCTGAAAGGGGGTCTTCAGTTTGAGGCATAGAGTGGAATTAGAAGTTCGTTAAACGGTCATTCTAGCTTTCATATTTCTATCAGCCAGTAAAGGTATTAATTTGTCAGACATTTTGTGAACCACAGCTAGATACAATATTACTGTATATTTCGTGTACGTTTAGATTTTTGCTAGCGACAGTTTCTAAAATAACCTTGAACGAGATAAGACCTATGGGGGTGTCATTATTTTGGAAGATAGCTGTAGCATACTCGAGTTGGATATCTAATATTTGTGCTTCTAGTTGATGAGGTAGATCTTGATCTAGAGTTACTAGTTTAAAGTTTTTCTTGGTGTGAGTGATTGTATTAGATATATTATGAGTTGGTGTTACATTGTCTAAATCAAGGATTGGATGTGTCGAAGGAGGGGCAGGAGATCATAGCTAACGGGTGGATTCTGAGGCTGACCTTTGGACGTTCTTCTTCTCTTCTCGAGTATCCATAACAACATCGTCGGTGACTTTATGACTCGGCGAGTTAGTATCAACACTACACCTTTCGTTTTCAATTTTAACTGTGTCATTAGTTGTAAAAATACGATGAGGTTTGCCCAGGTTGACCGTGATTGAAAACTGGAGTTTTTTCAAATCATCCAGATTGATGAATAGTTGTTTGCGTTATGTGAGTGAATTGATTGGTTGAAAACCAGCCTTTAATGGTGCGAGATGGTATTCTGACATTTAGATTTGGGAGAAGATTGATAGTTGAGTTTTCTAGAAATGGGAATATACATATTAGAATGATTCGTTTCGACTGGATTATCAGTATACGTAGGTATCGGTATTTTTATGTTATCTATAAAAATTGTTGAATGCTTATTGACAAGTTCGTCGACCATTAGTTGATTTTTAATGAAAATACAAAATCTTTTATTAGAAATGCGTGAAGCAGAGATAATGTTTGTTCCTTCGGTAATTTGACTCAGTGCTGAGAGCGATGATGTATTGGTTTTGTTTGACGCCATCTAGTGAATTGAGAACACAAAAGCTTGGTTCATTTTAGGTAAGTAGGATAAAAAGGAGAGTTCAAAAACCTGATCCACTGATCCCACTGATCCCTGATCCTGATCCCCTGATCCTGATCCACTGATCCCACTGATCCGCC